>NW_021604643.1:1716779-1763992 GCF_004785775.1 Grammomys surdaster | reverse complement strand
AAAGAGGCAGAGGCAGATCTCTCTGAGATACAGCCTGTTTTACAGAGTTCTAGGACAGCCAGGAGGTCACATGGTAGAGTGATGTTCTCAGAGGAATGACACCCACAGTCACTTGCAGGTTGTGTGCTAGTCCAGCAGCAGCTGGAGATCCAGCACAGGGAAAGCAGCAGCTGGCTTCGAGGGTGGACTTCTCTAGCAGGCCCTGGGTGACATTTGCTGGTGGTGGGGATGGAGATAACTTCACTGCTAAGGAGAAAGAGCAGGAGAGCTTGAATCAGTAGCAGTAGAGTGCTTAGGTGAGCAGGCCAACTGTGAAGGGAACAAAGGCGCAGCATGGGGACATAAAGAGCTGTCATTGTCATTTATAGAGATGATAACATAAATTTATAGGGTTCTGGAAATGATCTGCCTGGGTTTTACTACAAGGAGCTGGGATAGAATATGGGTAGTGGACAAGCTGATGAATGTAGAGTCATGAACATGAGTAAAGCTGTGGCTGAGGGTGATTGTGGTTCTTCAACTTTCTGAAAGGGGGCGGTGTAGGAAGGCCATCCAAAGGTTTGAGGGAAGAGGACATATGTGTTGGAGAAAGGGAATGTGTTCTGAAACCCAGTGGGTGTGTTAATATAATAATTTCATGTGTATAGCATTGCATTACAGTGTGGACATGTGCACAGGGTTTTACGGACTTTCAGAAACTGAATTATTCTTGCAAGTAGAAGCAAATTGATACAAGTTAAATATATCTTTTCACTTTTGAATATACATGAGACCGACTATAGAATGTTTAATTATATATGTTTTTTTCTGATGCCCCCAAATCAGATAGATAGATGTGAGTTCTTAGACACAACTTCACTTAAAATAGGCTTACAATAGGAACTTTCTTACAGTAGAAACTTCACTTAAAATAGACTTAGAATAGGAACTTTCTTATAGTAGACATGTTGTATTTAGGCAATTCTGTATTTTCCTGATGATAATATATTTCTGTCAACATGTGTTTAGGTAGCTGATTGAACTTCAGATCAAATTTAAGATTGAGAAAATGTTGACTATCTAATGATGATAGTAGAACCATAAATTTGGAATTTATCTCAATAATCTCTTTAGACCATTGCCATTTTTACTTTTTCTCTCTTGCACATTTTGTTTCTTGACAGCTGTGCTTATACTACACTGTGGGCCCCTGGGCTCTGGGCTCTGGGCTCTGGGCTCTGGGCTCTGGGCTCTGGGCTCTGGGCTCTGGGCTCTGGGCTCTGGGTCTGGCCTCTGGGCTCTGGGCTCTGGCCTCTGGCCTCTGGGCTCTGGCCTCTGTGCTTTGTGCTCTGTATGATGCGTGTGCTCCTCTTAGGAGCTGGAAGAACCATGACATAGCTCTGCTTCTATTCCTTTAACTGTATGCTCTTGGGAAATGTTATTGAACTGCTTTGAGCCTTAGTTTTTTTTTACTTATGGAATAGATGTGAACACAGAGCTGTGTGGGTCAATGTGCATAATAGAGCCAAGGGAGAAAGATCAATGAAACCTAGTTGGACAGATAGGTTCCAGATATTGGGAGTTAAATTTCTTTTGAAATACTATATTTGTTAATTTTCATTGGAGTGACAAAATGCTGAAGGAGGGGCAACTTAAAGGATAAAGGATTTATTTTGGTTTACAGTTTGAGGGTCTAATCTGTCCCAGAAGAGAAAACATGGCAAGAGGAGAGGGAAGCTAGTCACAAGGAATCCGCAGTCAGGAAACAGAGTGTGACAATGCTGGTGCTCAGCCTGGTTTCTCCTTTTTTGTTCAGTCTGGGACCTCCACCCATGGATGGTGCCACCAACGTACATAATGGATTTTCTATAGTTAGAACACCGTGGAAACATCCCCATAAGTAAACAAAGAGATATGTTTCCAAGGTAACTCAAAACCCTGTCAAATTGATGATGAACATTGACCATCAATAAGTACAAATTCCCTGTAGGACTTGGAAGGAGATAAAATAATGTCAGAGCTTCTCCTGCTGATATGAATGAAGGCAAGGTTGGGGAAATCTGCTCACTCTACCTGTGCTCAGGATGGAGTCTATGCATTCTTCGATATGGATAGGTTTGTCAGCCTGGTAGATGTAAGTGTGAATTTAAGGGGTCAATCAGAGATCAGGGATGCCAGGTGAGAGAAGGTGTGTAGCCCCGGCTGTGGCAGTGGGAAGGAACAAAAGGACAATTCATGAAGTACAGTAGGGATTGGATGGAGCTGAAGGAAAGGCTGGAAACCAGGTTGCCTCTCAGATACATACATATAGGTGAAGCCATCATGGAGAAATGGCGACACAGGGAGACAGAATACAAAGGTATGGAGAAAGCTACCAGGCTCATATTTGTTGACCATGGGATTCATGTGACACAGTTAGCCACACGTGTTCATGAGGCTTGGGACAAATGAATCTGAAACCCTAGGGCAGCTTAGAACTGGAGCAGGTGCCTTCTAATCAAGAGGGTCTATGGGAGTCAGGTGTCAGTTCTAGGAGAGAAGTAGAGTAAAAGCAGCTAGTGCCAGACGTGTGATGCCAACATCTGTAAAATGTTAGAAAAGGAGCGACTTATGGAGAAGACTGGAAAGGCGAGGCCCTTTTCGGGGAGTGCATGTGGGGTTACACAGAAGGTAGTAATCAGAAGCCAAGGAGATACTGAGTGAGAACAGGGATGCCAGGGATCATAGCAAGCACTCCGGTGCTGATGGTCCCAAGACCCATGGTTCTCTCGCTCTCTTGTATCATCTTTCTCTTGGACTTGAGAACCCAAGAGCCAGAGACGTAGAACTAAGTACTTCAGTAGAGATATTTATAATATGTTCAGTTCTGTGACCTTCACGTGACATCATTTCTCTTAGATCTGAGAGGAGGATAGTCGTTAAGGGATTATATGACTTCTGAAAAATGTGGATAATTCTAAGGGGTTTTGCATTTCTATTAGAATTTCTTCCAATTGTATTTTCTGACTAGAATGATTCTATATTGCCATCATTGTTGAGGCCATTTTGGGGGAGCTAGGAAGGCAACTGAGCAATGATTTTAAGGAGGTAATATAAGGAGATCATAGAGGCCTATAGGGGGAGGTGTTAGAAGGGACCAGCGGCTCAGCTAGCTCCCGCCCTCCGCCATGTTCCTGCTCTAAGTTCCCACACTAACGGCCACAGAGGCGCCACCCTGGGACCCACGAGATATGGCTGCTGCCTCTGCCGGTCAGCTCCGTGGACCCCACGGCTCTAAGGATGGCCCTTGTGCCAACTCCACCACCCTCATAGTGCTCTGCTCAACCCCAGACAATATCTGCCATCCTTGCAGTATCTGGTAGAATGAAGACTCTTAAAGCTTAAAGATTATCCAATGGATTTATGTATCAGCAAATACTCAATACACAAGATGCCCACACAATTAGACTTGTTAACCCAATTACCTAACCTTGATATGTGTAACTACCTTAGACAGCTAGAGCCATGCAGACGCCCGCCGCAGTCTCTCCTCTCTCCTACTTCTTCTTCTCCTTGTTCCTTCCTCCTCCCAACTCCTGGCTCCACCTACCTCTTCTCTAGCCAATGACCAAGCTCTACTGTAAATATAACGGGCAGGAAAAACCCTGCAACAGAAGCCGTTGCTTGTTCGCTTGTTTCCAAAGAAGGCATTGTCTACCTTCTAGAATGAAATGATTTTGGGGTTGTGGGCAGGGGCCAAGTGCTAACTAACTAAAGCCTGTGAAGGATTGAGCAGGAATGTCTGCTTCAGCTGTCCTCTGAGCCGTGCTTGGAGAGGTCCTTTCTCTCTGGTCTGTGCAGTAAGATGCCTGTGGTATCTTTTCTGTCTCGGCACGTTGGCTGTACTGTATTTGGGAAATGCCACAGTTTCTATGAGTTGCAGAGACACGAGCACAATGTGGCTTTAACTTCGGCAAATTCATATCTGACTGAGGCTTCACTGAATAACATCTGTGAGCATCTCTAGGGGCTTGTCCTTCCTGCAGGATTCCCCAGGCAAACTTGCTTTGATCCCCGATGAGTTGCTGAGGGGTATGGCTGGCTGCAGTGGTGGGTTGGATGTAGACAGTCTGGCTTGACACCCAGCCAGCTGCAAGATATGTGACCTGACCCTTTTCCTGCAAAGGGAATTGTAGTCACACCTTCCTCACAGAGCTGCCATCTGGTGAAAGAAAACAGGGGAAGTAGACCCATCCTGAAATGCTTTGCTCATAGAGAGCACTCCATGGATGGATCTGTCAGGCTGATTGTGATTATGTTTCTTATTATCTAATTTTTAAGAATCTTGGCTAATGGCTCACAGGTAAAACAGTCACGAGGCCTGTCTTCCCTCCACTCAGACCTTGCACAGAGGAAACTGTAATAGTAAGAATTTGTTTTATGTGTCACAATGACTGAAAAGCCACATTGAATTAATGCAGCCAGCGGTCTAGGAATATAATTAAAATATGCTTCACAGGACACCACGTTTTCGAAAATGAGTTTCTGTAAAAAGCAAGAGGGCCCATTTCAGACGGCCAGGTTATTTGTCTAACAGGTTCCTATTGTCGAGTGCCACCTGTTGATGTGAATAGTGGCTGGAGTCTATTGTATCCATTTGGTGTGTCTGCAGCTAATGGAACTTAATGAGTCTCCATTACCGCTGCTCAGACCGTACTGTTTTTGAATTAGATGAAACAGGGCACTGGATGGAGATGTTCCAATTAGGCATATCTGGGAGGAAATATACATATACTCTGTGCTCTTTCCCTCATCGCCCTTGGCAGTTCGAACTTTGTGGGTTTCAGAAGGTCAGCAAGCATGTTTTAAGCCACTGGTGAGTTATAGAAGTTGAATTTTATACAAAATTAGTCAGAAAGGCTTCTGCTCGTATAGAATACAATGACAATGAAAAACAGCACCTGCTTTATTTGTTAAGTCCCCAACTGCAGCAGTCTCAGAAAGCAGGGTGGGAGGTCGGGCATGTCCCGTGCGTTAGGTGTGTTCTAGAGGCAGGAAATTGAGCATTGTGGTGGGAATGTCTTGCTAAAACTGAGTGCTCTTCTCCCAGCTGAGTGATCTTCCTTCTCCCAGCCACTAATAAGAATGGGACTATTTTTCATGACTGCAGATGACCATATTAGCTATGAAGTCACTGCTTAAATATCCTCCCTTGCTGTTTTTCAATGTAATCTCATTATCAAGGACCCATTTTATGTGCATAAATGCTTTGTCCGCATGTATGCGTGTACAGTTCATGTGTGCCTGGCATCCATGGAGGTCAGAAGATGGCAATGGATCACCTGGAACCAGCATTGGAGGGAGTTGTGGGCTGCCATGTGTGTGCTGGGGACTGGACATGGGTGAACTGCAAGAGCAGACAGTGATCGTTAACTGTTGCTCTATCTCTCCAGGTGCAGAAATATTCTTTTAAAAAGTGTTCAGTGTGTGTGCATGGTGTGTGTCTGCAAAGGTCAGAAGAGGGTGTCAGATTCCCTGACACTGGAGTTACATATGTGAGCTGCCATGTAGGTCCTGAGAATTGAACTTGAGTCCACTCTGGAAGAGCAACCAGTTCTTTTAAGTACTGATCTGTCTCTCTAGCCTCCCCCCAGAGTATTACTTATTTATTTCTTTACTTAGAAAGTCATATGCCAAATTTTAAACATAAGTCAGAACATAAGACATCTACAGCCTTGTCCCTATCCACAGAAATAGCCAAAGAAAATAGTTACAATGCAATTATTACTATGTTTGTATTACACACATACACACACATACACACACACACACACACAACACACACCAAAATAAATGCTTTTTTAAAAGGATATTTCTACAACTGGAGAGATAGATCAACAGGAAATATAGTATACTATATTGGATATTATATAAATCTGATCTTCTTGCAAGGCATATTTGTCATTTTAACACAGTGAAAGTGCTACTTCCTTATATGTTGCAGATAGTTTTAAAATGTTACAATCTAGAGAAAATCATTATCATCTCACTTTTGTGTCTTATTATCTAATGAGTTTCTCTATTTTACTATTCTTACTTACCTTTTACATTTTGTATTTGGAGAATTATCTCCTCATGTCATTTGCAATCTTCTTGTATGCAGCAGAAAGATGGATCCTGTTTTTGCATCCATTCTGTTAGCCTGTGTCTTTTTATTGGGGGAATTGAGTCCATTGATGTTGAGAGATATTAATGACCAGTGATTGTTATTTCCTGTTACTTTGATGTTGGTGGTGTTTGTGTGTGTGTGTGTGTGTGTGTGTGTGTGAGAGAGAGAGAGAGAGAGAGAGAAGGAAGAGAGAGAGAGGCAGAGAAAGACAGAGATATTTTGTGTTTTATTTATTTATTTATTTATTTATTTATTTATTTATTTATTTTTGCTGGTATGGAATTATGTATTTCCTGTGTTTTCTGGATGTAGGTATCCTTCTTGGGTTGGACTTTTTCCTTCTAGTATTTTCTGTAGGGCAGGATTTGTGGATAGATTTTTTTTTAATTTAGATTTGTCTTGAAATATCTTGTTTTCTTCCTCTACAGTGATTGAGAGTACTCTAGGTTGATACCTATTTTTTGTTTTTCTTTTTATTCTTTTTCTTTCTTTTGAGTTTGCTGGATATCTGTCCAAGCCTTTATAGCTTTCAGAGTCTCTGTTGAGAATGTAATTCTGCTGAGTCTGCCTTTGAATGTTACCTGGCATCCCCCCTTTTTTTTATTACCGCTTTTAATATTCTTTCTTTTATCTATAGATGTTGTGTTTTGTTCATGTGCTGGGAAGATTTTCTTTTCTGGTTCAGTCTACTAGGTGTTCTATAAGCTTCTTGTATGTTTATAGGCATCTCTTTAAATTGGGAAATTTTTCTTCTATGATTTTGTTGAGAATGTTTACTGGGCTTTGGAGCTGGGACTCTTCGCCGTCTTCTATTCCGACTATTCTTAGGTTAATTCTTTTCATGACATCCCAGATTTCCTGGATGTTTTTGTGTCAGGAAGTTTTTAGCTTTATTATTTTCTCTGACTGATGCTTTAAAGATTTAAAAAGCTTTGTGAATAAAACATTAAATCATAAACACAGTCTGTAGGGAGACTGGCAAATTTACTTTCCTGGTTCTTATATAGTATTCAGTTACAGAATATCACAGTTTGTTAAATAGCTAAAGCTTAACAAAGTTAACAAAGACAAGGAGACATATATTCTTAAGGCAGTGTTTGCTAGCCTGGATAGTCCATGGTGAGGCGAGAGATTCTATAGGCTTTGCCAGTCTGCTGAGGTCATTTCCTTACTGCATCATGAGATAGGAATACCACAGTTTCTGGTGTTTAGTGTTTGATGCTCATAGTTGTGATCCTAACTCTTCTGCCTCTTATTTATTTTTAAAAATTACATATTAATAAAGACATCATAATATACCATATTTTATTAACTTAAAATGTTCCATAGCCTTAAATTTTTAAATATTTAAAAAATACCTAGTTTTTTTAATTTAATTTTTTTAACTTCAAAATTACTTTTTAAAATGTTTAAAACCTTACAACTATGGGCTCATACAAAATCAATTTTTTGTTTTTTTACTTTAAGAAGGAGGAAATTGGGCACAACCACAATCTGGACAAGGCAAAACCAAACTCCAACAGAGCAAACAATTCAATGTCAATATCTGGGATTCACTGGCAAACCTCTAGGCTTCCTCAGTGCTGGCAGCACATGTGACCTGACTTCCAGGCCACAGCTGGCTCCATTCCACTGAAGCTGTTGTTCTGGTGGCCATCACATGGCACTGGCATCTTCAAAACTGCTGGGGTCCCTCTCCTGGGCTCACTTTAGAAACTCCAGCCCTGACACACAGAGCCAAGTCTCAGCTGTTCTCCATGACCCCTTCATGTCTTTAAAACCAATACCACTGTGGTTATTCCTAGATTACAGAGTCTAACTGTCAGCATGATGTAAATTCTTGTATATGAATGCATGGAAGTGCAGCTTTAATACATTATTAGACCAACATTATTTTTAAGTTTTATTTTTCATAAACCTTGTTTTTATGACTTTGTTTTCAGGACAAAAATTACCATACAAAAATCCATCCTAATCCAAAATATCTTGGAGACCTGTTGTTGCCTTCTTGGTTGATTAATATCATGTGGCCACCTTTAATCAAGATGGTGGTTAAGTCA
Source organism: Grammomys surdaster (assembly GCF_004785775.1). Lineage (NCBI taxonomy): Eukaryota > Metazoa > Chordata > Mammalia > Rodentia > Muridae > Grammomys > Grammomys surdaster. The sequence continues at coordinate 1,755,805 of NW_021604643.1, read as the reverse complement.
GATGGCATCTACCCTCTTAACCTCAAAGACAGTTGCTAGCCATGTGGCTGCCTCCATCCCTATGGAGACAGCAGCTAAGATAGCAGCAAACCTTATACTGTTTAAATCTTAAAATAGTGTCATATCACATGATTCTTTTAAGAACACATATTCTCTCTCTCTCTCTCTCTATCTATATATATATATATATATACACACACACACACACACACACTATACACACACACACATCCCTTTTGTTATGTTACAAATTTTAAAGTTTTAAGTTAACTTCTTTGTTACAGATTTTACAGATTATTAACTATAACCAATAAACTTAAAATCTTGAGATACAAAAAGTTCACATAATGGTCTCACATATCTAGAAATTTGGTTTATATTTTAGCAAAAGTTTTAGTTGTTAAATGCAACCAATAGTTCCATCTCCCTTTTATTTTCTGTTTTCTGTGCTCTCTTTCCCTGTCACTTGTTCCTGTGACTCACTTGACACAAGACAGAGAGGAGACTTTTAAATAAACATGCCTGAGTCTAGAAAAGGGATAGCCATAACTGAACTCCAAAGTAAGCTTTCAATAAAGCAGAACAGCATAAAACAACTTTAATATCCATACCCAAGAGACATTTGAATCCCTGCTAAACTAAATCCAGTGACCAGAAAGCTTAGAGATAAGAAATCCTGAACTCTGGCCATCAAAGCAGCCCTGGCAAACAGTGTTAGTGGTGACCAATGGCAGCAGCAGAGACAGCAAAAGCAAAACCAACAAACACTGAAGCTGGAAAGCTCCCATACTCAAATGAGATTAGTCAGGAAAAAAATGTGGTGGCCACCATCATTCATACATTCAACTGAGCCTAATCCATTTTGTCTTGAATCTGATGTTGGCAACAAAACTTAGGGACGCACTAGAAAACACAGACCCATCTTCACACACAAACCAGACAGACAAAACTTGGCATTTAACTGGACATAGCCAATTTCCATCTTGTCTCCCAATATCCAAACATCCAGAACCAGGAGGGTAGTACATCATCTTGCTTTTTGTCCTGAATGAGAGAAAAAGTATTGAATCCCATTTAATTCCTCCACTTCCCAGATCAAGATCAAAAAAGAATCAAATGTCACAGAAAAATTGCTATGTCTTATCAGGGGAGCTTTGGAACATCTAAACGTGTGCACTTTAGGAGGCAGCCATTCAGCACTGGGGTCAATGTCCAGCTTTAGAATTTGGATGGTTAATCTGATATCACTGGGGACTCCAGCAAATGTTAATCCTACCAGGTGAGAATAAAACCACTACCACATTTTTTGACCCAAATTTGAAGCAAGCTTTATTAAATACTGTCCAGGACAACGGATACTGGTAGAGTCCACAACTAGGATTACTAGAGTACTGTGCAGAATTCCATTAGTCAGAGGCTTATAAAGGTAAAACCCACAAGGCAATGTATTTCCCACCTTCATCCAATTAGGGGCAAGCATACACTCCAATGTACTTCCTGCCCACGTAACTCCCACCTATGTGTGATCAAGAACATCCTGTGTAGTTGGGACAACCAAGCTTGTTTACAGAAGCAAACACGGTGGCACGTTGTCTTACCTGGACAACAGCCTCCAACATTCCAAGAAGTTATCTGTCCTTGGACAGTGGGACTTACAAGTTAGAGGCATTTTTGTTTTACAGATCTCTTAAGCACAATATTTTAAACTTAAAACATAACATTAGCCAGAGAGAGAGAGAGAGAGAGAAAGAGAGAGAGAGAGAGAGAGGCAGAGAGAGGCAGAGAGAGACAGAACAAGGAGGAAGAGAAGCAGAGACAATACATTTTGCTTTTGAGACTTGTGTTATTCTTTTGTATTAAGTAATGAAACTCAATGCTTTTTGTCATTTCAATATCCCCACAAAAGCAACTTATGGGAGATTGGGCTCATTTGACTCAGTATTCTAGAGGCAGCTAACTGATGACAAGACAGAAGGACCTTGAAGTCATTAGTCACATGCACAGTCCAGAGCCAAGAGCAGTAGTTAAGTGCATACATGCTGGTACCCAGTTTGTTCTTTCTGCTCTTACACAATTCATGATCCACATATAGGGAAAGATGTCCTCCATACTGGATGGGACTTGCCACCTCTATTAACACAGTCAAGATTATCCTCCACAGACATGCCCACAGGACAACCTGATCTAGACAATTCCTCAGTGAAACTCTTTTCCCAGGGGACAGTGACAAGTTAATCATCACAGCTATCTATGCTCAGGTAGCTGCATTAGTTTTGTAGGGTTACTACAGATAGACAAAACTTGATGTTTTATGTCAACAAAAGTTGACTGGGTCATGTTTCTGGAAACTAGGTGTTCAAAAGTGAGGTGTCACAGGACCATTGTCTCTGAAGTCTCTAGGAAAAGTCCATCCTTGCCTTGCTAGCTTCAGATGGCTTGTGGAGGCTCGTGGGTCTTTGTTTTTCCTCCACCACTCTGGTCCCAAGACCGTCTTCTCTCAGAGACTCTTTATATCTTCTTCCTTCTGCATTTGTTTATGCTAAGGTTTTTCTTCTTCTTCTTAGAACCTTTGTGTTTTAAAAATTATGTTTTTAATTTTTTCAGATTATAAAATAATTACATACTTTTCCCTTCCTTTTTTTCCTCCAGCAACTCTTATTTACTCCCCCTCCCCCCCCAGCTCCCTTTCAAATTTGCAGCCTCTTTTTCTTTAATAGACATGAAAACACGGAAGAGGGAAAGATCAGGATGCCTCAACTTTATTTTTATTTTATTTTTTTAATAATTTATTTTTTCTCAAATCATAATTCATTCACACAGGGGTTATAAACACAGAAAGGCAGGATGTGGGGAAGGGAATGACACTGGAGTGTGGGTGTTCAGAGGGAATACAGATATCTTTCAGAACTGGGTATCATGCCTCAACTTTAGACAAAGGATTTTCCAATAGACAATATTCCAATGTTTGTCATGAAAATGAACAAACACATTAGTGGACAACAGTAGGCTGATCCATTAGATCATTGCTGTGGTAACTAACCTGCATGCAGCTGGAAAGCTGGTTCTGAGGTCAGAAAGACACGAAGGTTGGAAGTGTAGATTGATAATTCTTCTCCTTGGTGTTACAGTAGAAAGACAGGGAAAGTCAAGGTCACCTGGGATTAGAATGCCTACTGTCTTAGAAAGAGCAGAACATGGGAAGCAGGCTTAGCTTTTGGAAGCAGTGCCTTAGCTGTCACCTATAGAAGAAGAAAGGTGAGACAAGAACAAGAACAATTTCCACCAGATTAGTGTGTTTATTGATGTTTACCCTATCTTCACCATTAGGGTATCAGAGATGTTCTTCCAACTCAAAGAAATGAATGAAAAAGTATCTTTTATAAAGGACTCCCTACTATCCCTGGACAGCCAAGTGGGACACCTACAGGACCTCTCGGCCCTAACTATTGACACCTTAAAGGTCCTTTCTGCTGTTGACACCTTGCAAGAAGATGAGATTCTTCTAGCCAACAGAAAAGATTCTACTTGCAGAAAACGACCCCATAGTTGGACCAATGTCATCTGTGCCAAGATTCTAAGTGATACGGAAAGCTGTGGCAAGAAATTTCAGTACTACAGCATGCCCCCTTCTTTGCTGAGGAGCCTTGCTAGAAGCCAGCTTCCTCCAAGAGTGCAGAGGGGTGCCCTTGTAGAGGTTACACACAGTAAGAGAGAGGCCTCACATGTAAGAGAAGACCAGGAAGAACGTGAAATGGAACAGAGGACAGTCGATTCTGGGGTTTCCCATGTCAGGCAAGCACACTCTAAGTATGGCCAGTTTCTTCTGGTCCCATCTTCTGGAAAACAAGTTCCGTTGTCTTTGGAAAACTCCCCACGTCTTTTCAGATCATCTGAGGAGGCAGGCATCGATGGTCTGGCATTGGAACACATACACCACAGTGATATCACTATCCACTTGCCTGGGCAGACTCCTGCTGCCTCTCATCAGGCATTGGTAGCCGAACACAAAGATCAGCATGAGGCAGTTACACAGATGCCAGAGAAGCCTAACAAGGGAGAACAAGACTCACTGGCATTCAGTGGCACGCCTACTCCCATGACAATGACTTCTCTTCCTTCGAGAGCTGTCAGCATGCAAGATGAAGGTGGATATGTGAACTGGGCATTTTCAGAAAGTGATGAAACAGGTGTGTTTAGCTTTAAAAAAAAGTGGAAAACTTGCTTGGCCTCCACTTGCAACAGTGACCCCAATCCAGATGGAGATGGCTCACTGGAGACTGGAGGCAGGTCTGGACTGGATAACACAAGAAAACTGGCCCAGAGTTGTGAGTGCCCAGCAGGATCATGGACCGAGACAAGAAGATCCTTTTGGATCAATCCTCTCTGCAGAGATAAAGCTCTCATTAGAAGTCGTAGCTTTAGATTCCACAAGGAGGAGAAACTGAGGAAGACCTGGAAGAACAACAGTAAGGAACAAATGTTTTAAATTTATTCTTTTACTCTTTTTTCTTATTTTTAAAAAGTGTATACAGTATGTTTTGATCATAACCTCTTACCTTTCCCAACTCCTCCCAGATCTTTCCCCAACCACACAACTTCATGTTCTTTTTCACTTTTTCCCCCTGTGAGATACATTTCATTTTACTTTATTTTTTAAATTTTATTTAATCTTTTTTTACATTCCAGATTTTATCCCCCTCCCAGTCTACCCTCTGACTGTTCCACCTCCCATACCTATACCCCCCCCCCCCACATGAGAATGTTGCCACCCCCTACCCCTCACCACAGGAGACCTCCCCACTCCCTGGGGCCTCCAGTCTCTTGAGGGTTAGGTGTATCTTCTCTGACTAAGTCTCAATCCAGCAGTCCTCTGCTGAATATGTATTTGGGGGCCTCATATCAGCTGGAGTATGCTGCCTGATTGGTGGTCCAGTGTTTGAGATATCTCAGGGGTCCAGGCTAGTTGAGACTGCTCGTCCTCCTATAGGGTCGCCCTCCTCCTCAGCTTCTTCCAGCTTTTCCCTAATTCTACCACAGGGGTCACCAGCTTCTGTCCATTGGTTGGGTGTAAATATCTGCACCTGACTCTTTGATCTGCTTGTTAGGTCTTTCAGAGGACAGTCATGATAGATCCCTTTTTGTGGTGGCATATTCCTTCCATTTCTGAGTTCAAGGTCAGCCTGGAGTACAGAATGAGTTCCAGAACAGCCAAGGCTACACAGAGAAACCCTGTCTTGAAAAGCCAAAAAAATAACCAACAAAACAAAAGGAAGCCCCAGACAAAACAAAAAGCATAAAAAAAAAATCATGGAGTTTGTTTTCTGTTGGGCAGCTTCTCCTGAGCTTGGGACCTGCCCTGCCTGGGATGTGGTTGAGTTAGCCAGTGTCACTCCACTTGGGGAAAAGCAATTTCCCCCACTTTCTCTGCAGCTATCAATTGCAAATAGCTTCTGATTAGGGGTGAAACTTAATGTCCACTTTCCCTTCTCCTTCCTGGCATTTCTGTCTCCATGAACTTGTGCGGGTCTTATGCATGCCATTACGGCCCCTGGGAGTTCATCTGTCCAGCAGCCTGTTATGTGTAGAAGATTGTCTCTTTGGAGTTACCCATCATCTCTGTCTATGAGCAATGTTTCTTTCCACCTCTTTTATTTCTGCACTCATCCCTGAGCTTTGAGGGGGAGGGGTGTGATAAAGACATCCATTTATGGCCGAATGAGGAAGAAATATTTTTGAAAGTGTCACTTGCTTCAATACTGTTGTGAAAATGTCTGTGATTATTAAGAGTAGAATTATTCTTCTCATTCTCTCATGCGTTCCCCCCCCCCCCGGCCAAAAAAATGAAATCATTACTGCCAGCTGCCTTCAGCATCCTCATATATACCCTTTCCTTCCAGGCCATTCAAAATCCTCAGAGACCGGGTCAACATGGCTCAAAGCAAAACTGCTAACCAAGAACAGGAGCCTGTCAAAGAAAAAGAGGAAGACCCAGGGACTCCAGGTGCCAGTAAGTCCTCCTCCTTCTGTACTTTAGTGTTCAAGCTACTGAGTCAGTGGCCTCACCCCTTGGCTCTTTTAGTGCACACATGATAACTTTGTACCAGGAGGAGTGAAGACACACATTTTGACTTGTTTATCTGTTCACAAGCTGAAAGCCATTGGGTTGTTTCCGTGTTGGACTAGTCTAAGAAAACCAGGGTGAACACTTGTATATAGGTCTTTCGTTGAACATTTGCTTTCATTTCTCCTTGGCAAGTACTTGGGAGAGGTGGAGGAAGGCTAGCATTCTGTTGTATGTAATTCTCAAAGATGCCCCCATGTGGCTTTCTGTGTCCACTTGCAGATTATGAATATATCAGCTGTTCTGCTTCCACGTCTGTCTGCATGATGCACAGTCTTAACCTCAGGTATATTGTTGGCTCTGTAGTCTGCATCATCGTGAGACTGATTAGTCAGTACTGACTCAGGCTCTTAGAGGACGTTTCATGTGTTCATTGGGATGTATCTCTGGGTCTTTTGTATAAGTTGCTTTGTTTGCTTACTGTGAAGTTGTAAACGCTTACAGTATGTCCTTGTCTTTTGTGGATGTTCTATGCAAACCTTTTCTCCTTTATTGTCATGACTATTGTCAGAAGCAGAGAATTACTTTTAAAATTTTGACTGAATATTTGACTTTTTTTCTTCTGCGGCTCAAAACCCTCAAACCCAAGACTTTAAACCTATACTGTCTCTTGTTTCTGATAGGATGCTTATGCTTTTAGTTTCTACATTAGTTCTACAGTCCATTTTAAAGTAATTTTTGTATATGGGGCTAAGAAAGGATTGAATTTTCTCTCCCATATGGATATCAAAAATTCTATCATTTTTTTTTTGGTAAAAATGTGACTGTTTTTTCTATTGAATTACCTTAACATTTGTCAAAAACTAATTGACTATACAGACCCACAGTATGTGTGGCTCTATTTCTGTCTATCTCCATGCCAATACTAAATCTATTTCAACTACCGAAACTTTATAAGTTGTGAAATCATGCATAAAAGAAATCCTTCGTTTTTCAAGAAATGATTTGGCTATTTTATGTTCTTTGCATTTATATATAAATTTAGTCTCAGATTTCAGTTTTTACACAGAAGCCTTCTGGGATTTGGAACAGAATTGCTCTGAATCTGCATGCCAGTTGTGGGAAAACTGACATCTTAACCACAACTAGGTGTCTGATCCATAGAAGCAATGTGTGTCTAGCTAGCAGGTCTTTTAAACCTTTTCTCAGTAATTCTTTGTAATTTTAGCATTTAGGTCTTGAATATCTCTTGTTACATGTATATCACAGATATCTGTGATTGTGACATATATTAATTATTGTAGTGAATATATATTCGTGTGTATATATGTATGTATGTGTATGTGTGTGTGCACATATGTATGTATGTATGTATGTATGTATGCATGTGTGTACAACCTTGGTCTTATACTTCACAATTTTGCTTTTGCTTCTATATTTCACTTTTGCTTTTGAAAGTTTTTGATAATTTATTTAGAATATTTTATGTAGGTGATGATATTAGCAATGCAGTTTTAATTCTTGATTTTAATCTGGTATTATTATTATTATTTTTGCCTGATTACACTGACTTGAACATTTAGTATTGTGTTAAATAGAAGTGGTGAGCTCTGCCATCTTTCTAATTTTTTTGTTTTTTGAACTGTAATGGAGACAGCCCAGGGCCTTTGCTTTTTTTTCTGTTATTTCTGGTGGAATGTGCTTTGTCTTTCACCACTAAATATGATATTTGTCAATCTTGTTGCACAACAACTTAGATGGATTTCTTCTTTACTTTGTTATTTTTATAATGTCAGAGTTAATGTTTCAAGCATTAAACCGGCATATTCTAGTTTACTGGGATAAACCTCACTGGTCCGCCTATGTACGTTTGTATATGGTATTCTTTTTTGCACCTGTGTTCCTGGAACATTGTCTTTAGTTCCCTTACTCTCACAGCTCTGGTTTGGGCATGAGAGTTATCCCAGGATCATTTGCTACATCTGGTATATACCTTTAGCATCCCTTGTGAGTTTGTGAAACGTTGATAATCTTTTGACATTACATATTCAGTCATATTATCCATTAAAATCATCCTTGTAGAAAACTTTTTAACTACATATAAGTATCTATAATAATCATAGGGCTGTTTAGATTATCAAATTCATAAGTTGGTTTTGTCTGTTTCGGTATTTAAAACCTTTATTCATTTCATTGAATGTTTCCTGTTCATTTCTGTGCCTGATAATTCGGGTCATCTCTTTCATTCTTTTGGCTAGTTGGGGCAAGTGTCTGTGTCTTGTGAGTTGGCGAAACATTATTTGTAAGTCCCTCCTCCGCTCCTCCCTCTCCCTAGATCCATCTTTGAGACAGGGTGTCTGTGTGTATCTGACCTGGCACTCATGCTATTCTCTCCTCTGTGACCCAGAAGCTGTGATTACAGATTGTGCCTCTAGCTTCAGTGTAATATCCTCTGGTTATTATTTTACTGCTTCATGCAGCACCTAGAGGGACATTGTCTCTTGCATTCTGAATATTCATAATTTGTATTTTCTTTCTTTGTTTTATGATCAGCCTGGCTCTAGGTTTTTATCTGTTTCGATTTTTTTTTTTTGAAAAGCCAACTCAATTTTATTGACTTTTCCCTGAATTCAATTCTGTTTCCTTTGTTCAGTTTACTTTGGGTTTACTTGCTTTTCTCTTTCTAGTTTATGTTAGAAAAATCGGTTAATGATTTGGGAGTTTCTTTCCATTTTTAGAAAGTGATCTTTTATTTGTTCATCAACAATCTCATACATATTGAATCTTTTATTTTTGAATGGAGATATTCAATGTTATAAAATTACCTCTAAGCATACATTACTTAGGTCCCACACATTCTGATGTTGCTTTCATGTTAGTCTAATGAATCTTACATTTTGTCAGAATGACTCTAATTTTGTGAGAATTCCTTCCTTTCATGTTTTTCATGTTTTATTTTATTTTTATTTATTTATTTTTCCAAATAAACTGATACTTTGAAATATGCAGCTCTCTTTGTTACTGTAATAAGAAGCAGTTAAAGGCTTTTTATTATTGTTTTAATCTCTTGATTTGTTATGGGTTTGTTTAAGTTGCTGGTCATTTAGTCTTGGCTTAACATTAGTGGTTTCCATGAATCTAGAAATTTGTCTATTTTTTTCAATTATTTACTTAACGAAGTACAGGTTTTTGTAGCATTCCTTTATATTCAGTATTCTGAATTTCTTTGGTGTCTGTTGTAATATTTCTCTGTTTATTTTTGCTTCTGCTAATTTGGCTCCCTTTCTTTCTTTTGATCAGTTGGGCCCAAGGGTCTGTCAATCTTGCTTACTTTCTCAAAGAACCAGTTCTTAGATTCATTGATTCTTTGTATTATCATTACTTTTTGCTTATGTTCATCAATTTTTGCCCTGATTTTTATTATTTCTTCCCAACTACTGGGTATGGTTTGTTCTTGTTTTTCCAATTCTTAAGTTGTATCATTAAGTCATTTATTTGTGCCTTTAAAATGTTTTTAATGTAAGTGCTTAGAGCTATGAATTTTCCTGTTAGGATAGCTTCCACTAGGTCCCAGTGGCTTTGTTTTATTTGCTTTGTTTTCATTTTCATTTAGTACTAAGAATCTTTTAATTTCTTTCTTCTTATTTCTTCTATGACCCACTCATCATTTAGTAATGTGCTGTCTAATCTTCATGAGTTGGTGTAATTACTGGGGATTCATTTAGTGTTGATCTTAAGCTTCATTGCATTGTGGTAGAACAAACACATGGAATTGTTTCATCTTTTCAGAATTCGTTAAGATTTGTTTTGTGGCCCAGGATGTGGTCCATTTTAGCGAGGCTTCCACGGGCTGCTCAGTAGAATGTGTAGTCTTTGGTCCTCGGGTAGAAAATTCTGTAGATATCTGTTAAGTCCATTTAATGTCTGTTGTCATTTAATTCTGATGTTTTGTCCAGATGACCTGTGTACTGGAGAAAGTGGAGTACCGAAATCACCCACTATTAATGAGCTAGACTTTATTTGTACTTTTATATCTGGTATTGTGCTTTTTATGGAATTGAATCCACAGGTGTTTAGTGAATATGTGTTTAGGATTGTGATGTCTTTTTGGTTAATTGTTCCCTCTATGACTCTTCTTGTTGTTTTAGTTTGATTTCTATTTTATTAGATATTAGGACAGTGATGGCTGTTTTCTTTCTGATCTCTTTTGCTTGGAATACTTCTTTTCTTCTATTTATGTTAAGACATCACCTATCTTTGAAGGTAAACTGAGTCCCTTGTAGAAAACAGAAAGGTGGATTTTGTTTCTTAATGTAGCTCACTAACCTGAGGTAAACAAAGAGTGGAAGCCATTGATATTTACATTTATTATTGAAAGATACTCATTGATTGATGTAATTTTACAATTATTATCATTGTTATTTTGCTATTTGTATTCTTAGCTCTACTTTGTGTTTCAGTAATTATAGCTTTGTTATTTATATATAAGCTCTTGGATGCTTGTTCCTATCTTCAGTCTGCACCATGGTTTCCAGAATTCTCTGATTTGATGGACATGAATTTTATAGGATGTTTATACTTGAAAAGTTTTTCTTTCTCAAACTATGGCAGATAGCTTTTCTGGTGCAGTGTTCTCTGTTGGCTTCTATGGTCTTTGACAATTTGAAGTACTCCTCACTCTTCATCAAAGAAGCTTTTTTTTTTAATGAAGTAGACTGAAACAATTCTAGAAACCCACAAGTGGTCAAAATGCTGAGAACAGTTGACCATGGGGTGCTCAGCCACAGCTAATATATCACTAAGAACATAACCTGATACTTACGGCTCGGGGAATATTTTGAAAGAGGAATCAGAAAGGTTGTAAGAACCAGAGGACCAAGGTGTCTGCTCTAAGATAGCATCTTCTATATATTATAGGGCAACTGCATTCATGAAATCTCAAAAATATTGTTACCTAAACACGATCTTCACAATAACATTAGTTGATAGGCCAATGTGGATGCAGGATATCTCACAAGTGTCTACTCCTAGATGGAGTGCTACAGGCAACTGATGACTACAGAGAGAGGGAGAGTCAGTCTTCTCCAGGGACCAGCCCATAATTAAGTAATTTAACTTTTTTGTTTTTGTTTCTGTTTTTCGAGACAGGGTTTCTCTGTGTAGCCCTGGATGTCCTGGAACTCCCTCTGTAGATCAGGCTGGCCTCGAACTCAGAAATCCACCTGCCTCTGCCTTTCAAGTGCTGGGATTAAAGGTGTGCACCACCACCGCCCGGTGTAATTTAACTTTTTAACCCTTATCATTTATACGGACTCAGTATAGTGTATATATGTATATATGTATATATATAAATACATAACACACACATACACACACATATATGTAACAGTAATTAAAGAAGTCATGAGTTTGCGAGGGAGTTGGGAGCATGGGAGGAGTTGGAAGTTAGAAATGATGTAAATATAGTACTCATGGGTAAAAAGTCACCCCCTCCCCAAATTAGGTCAAAAAAAAAAAGAAGCAGAAGCAAAGAGACAAAAATGTAAAGTCATCTGCTAGGGGAGAGAGTTGGCTTGATAAAGAAAACTACCATCTGAGACAGTGCCATGACCTGTTAGGATCCTGTGGGAAAAGCATTTAAGGATATTTAGTTTAGAATCTTTCAAATGGTCTGAGTTCAACTAGAAACTGCATCTGAGCTCAAATGCTCATAATTTCACTCATTTATTGCTTTGAAATTTAATTGGCCTGTTGTCTCTCCCTGGGAAAGATGTAAACAGACATGGTAAACCAGCTCTCTACTGCTTTAATATTGGAGACAATGAAGGATGGAAATAGTAAATTATTTTCCAAGTTTGTACAAGTTCTGTTGGGACAGAATTCCAATGCAAGTACTTTGAATTTAAATATTTCCCTCTCTCTATAGCTGTGTGTTTTGAAATATGATCTCCAATCAGCACTGTGGACTTCCCTTGGGAACTCATTAGAGATCCGAGTTCCACCTCTCCCCTAGACCTTCTGAATAGAAATCCTGCGGGTGTAAGCTAATGGACTGCTCCTGAGTGATTTTGATGCTCATTCAGGTCCCACTCCACATTCTGGTTCTTAATCATGACTGCAAAGAAAGTGTGCACAGATGTGTGTGACCTGGTGGCCTCAATGGTGGGTTTTCTAAGTGTCCAAAATAATTCGAAATGTGGCCAAGGTTAATCACTGCCTTCCGCTGTGTGCTTCTATTAACATTAATGTAAACTATTGTCAGACCAATGTCATGTGTTTGAGCAAGTGACTTTCTCTCCAGGTGATAACAGTCAATGCCTGCTATCAAAGTGACCAATTGAATTCAGAGCCAGGAGAAACTAACGCCACTGAAGAGTTCAGCAAGAATTGGCTCTCTGTGTCCAACTTCAGCCAGATAGGTATGTGATTATGTAGCCTTAGATCCCAACATCCGGCAGAATCCTCTAGAGAGTAGTGTTTAAACTACTGGTGGTTTCTAGTATTCTTGAGTAGAGATGTGGTAAGGAGAGACTGCAGAAGCCTCTAAGAAGGGAAACAGCTCTTTGCTGCTTTATAATGCACATGCAAAGGACAAAGTTTCATTTGCTTAAAGGACTTGGTATCAGGATACAGAAAAGAAACATTAAAATGTAGATAATCTTTTATATTCAAGGAGTTTTTGCCCTAAATTGGGTCCTTCAGTCTCACTTACAGGGAGAGGAGTTTGCTTAATTTGAGAAAGCTCATGCCATACTGGTAAGGATCAGGATGTCAGCCATTGTTGGTTATTCGCCATGGCCTCCATAGAGTATTTACAGGTAGACAAGTTTAACGGTAAACTTAATGGAATGTGTGGGGAAGACTTGCAAGCAAGGCATAGCATGGAGTAAAGTGAGATGAGACAGACTGTGAACAGAAATGCACACAAATACAGCTTTGAACTTTGTGCACTCAAATATCTTTTTAAAGAAGAAGAAAGCATGTGATCAAGGAAAACACACATTTGAAATTACTTAAGACACTAAATTTCAAACAAGGTCTGCAAGATCTTCTATTTTTAAACCCTCCTTCGGTTTTGCTCCATGGTCCTAAACTACGTGGTAATTTTTCATACCAACCTCGACCCCTTGCCCTCCCCAGGGGCCACTGGGCCATTGGCCAAATCTGCAGACATGCTCTGTTGTCATGAGAAAGGGGATGCTCTTGGCTTCTAGTCAGAAAGGGACAGAGATGTTATGAAGCATATGATGTGTGGTGTACGCCTGAGGACAACAAACTGTCCAGACGAAAGCATTATGGCAAAATAAGTGAACCCTGTTTTGTATTTAAGATACAACCCTCAACAAGCCAGTGTGAATTAAATAGACACAGAGCTGGAAGAAGTATTAGAAATTAAATGGGAATTACGTTAATTCACACGTATGTCTCAAGAGCTTAGTTGTCTTCTCTTAACTCACAGATTACCAGAGACTGTGCCTTTGTCTATGTTAAACCCATGCATAAAACACAACTCTAGCCGAGCTGATGACTCCCTGACAAAAGCCTGAGCATGTAGGAGGCTGAGGCAAGAAAACCGTGTCTTCCAGGCTAAGTATAGGCTATGTAGTGAGATTTTTCATCACAGTGAAAACATAAGCAAGCCAGGAATGAAACAAAGAAAAACAAAAACCCTGACTGAAGTCTAGGACAAATCATCTCTCTTCATTTAAACATGTTATATTTAGTTATGTAGCTATATGTATTTTATAAGCAGTATAACCTATGTTTAGTGTTTATATTTTTAGGATGTATTAATTTAAAAAAATGAGTTCACTGTAATATTTTCGTATGTGTATGTAACCTGCTTGTCTTAGTTAGGCTTTTACTGCTGTGAAGAGACACCATGACCAATGCAAATCTTATAAAGGACAACATTTGATTGGGACTGGCTTACATGTTCAGAGATTCAGTCCATTATCATCAAGGAGGGAGCATGACAGAGTCTGGGCAGGCATGGTACAGGAGGAACTGAGAGTTCTACATCTTCATCTGAAGTCTGCTAGCAGAATACTGGCTTCCAGGCAGCTAGGGCTAGGGTATTAAAGCCCACACTCACAGTGACATATCTACTCCAACAAGGTCACACCTCCCAAACAGTGCCACTCCCTGGGCCAAGCTTACACAAATCATCACACTGCTTCAGTCATATTCAGTGTTACCTTTCTTGTCACCATTCCTTCTCCTTATGGTCCCTCTTCCAAAATAGTTCTCACCCTACTTTCATGCGCTTTAAAATTTAGAGTTCACAGATGAGAAAAACCTTTGGTATTTGTCCTACCTTGTCTGCCTTGCTTTACTTCCTTCATAGTTAGGGTTTTATTGCTATAAAAAAAACATGACTACGACAACTTTTATAAAGGCAAATATTTCATTGGGGGTTGTCTTACAGTACAGAAGTTTAATCCATTATTGGTCATGGCAGAAAGCATGGTAGCATGTAGGCAGACATGGTGCTGGAGAGGTAGCTTAGAGTTCTCCATATGTCTATGGAGGCAGCAGGAAGAGACAGCGAGCCACTAGACCTGGCTTGAGCTTCTGAAACATTAAAGTCCACCCCTCAGTGACATACTTTTTCCAACAAAGCCATACCTCCAACGATGCCACTTCCTATGAGTCTATGGGAGCCATTTTCATACAGATCACCACACTTTATTTGATAACTTCTGTCCATTTTCCTCAAATGACATCATTTCATGCTTTATACTTATTCTTAGATTATAGTACATCATTCTTAAATACTTATTATCTTTCCAGTGAATTTCAGACAGGAAGATATGTGTATTAGGAGGGTCTGGGAAGGAAACTGCCTGACCCCAAGGGCCCAACAGATCTGATGAGGCTTAGTGTCACCCTTGGAACACATATTGACTTGAAAAGCTTTATTGTTTCTTTTGAAACCTCTTAAGAAATAATTGGAAAAAAAGTAAGGAAATAAAATTTGGAGAGTTACAAGGCCCTCTTCCAAATCGCAGTCACAAGTAGCTCAGGTTGGCCTCAAATTGAATGTATAGCTGAGGATGACCTTGAGTTTCTGCTCCTTCTGCATTTAACTCCTGCATGCCATTGTTTCATGTGTGCATTGCCATGCCTGGTTTATGCAGTGCAGGGGAATGAACTCAGAGCCCTTGCACACTGGGAATTCTATCAACTAAGCTGAATGTCCAGTTCTCAGGGAGCTGTCCTTATACACTCAGAAAATTTCTAAGCATCCTATGAAAATACAAAACATTCTTTTCTATAATATTTTTGTTTTTAGTGATAATACAGTACTGTCATTGCAATTTTATCATATGCCAATAGCTTTCTTTGTATTTCTTACATACTTTTTTCTAGAAGAAAATTACATGGAAAAATGTAGTTATTGTCTCTTACATTTGTTACAGCTCTTAGCTTTGTAGATTCCAGGTGTAAACATAATAATAAAATAAAATCTATTGTCTAATCTAAGGAAAGCATAACAATTAAGCTGATTGTATCATTTTTCTGTCTTTTGTTGTTATTACTACTTATTGTCCTTTTGTGTCTGGTGCCTTTATGAAGGAAGGATTATTAATTTACAACTAGTATATTTTAAATATATTTTAAAGTATGGGTAATAGAATGCAAGAAATGGTGAATATAAAATGTTGCTGGATATGTTCAGAAAAGCATCATGGATTATTTAATTCCTGACTTTGATAGAGAAGTAAAAGTTAGGGTAGGTGTGGTGGCTCAGTGGGTAAAGTGTTCACTTAGCAAGCCAGAGGACATGAGTTCAGTCTCCAGATTCTATGCAAAAGTTGAAGAGAAGCTATAAAGTTGTCCCGTAAACTCCATGTGCAAATGCCACATGTGCATGACTTATAATAATTATAATAATAATAAATACAATTTCAAAAGAGAAGTAGAAGCTACTTTAAATCTGAATGCAGCTATAGAAGAATAGAAACAGAACATACAGTTTTCAATTGCTTAAAGAAAAAAAGGAAGAAAATGAAACTTGGTGAAACTTGCTAAAAATAGAGAAAACTACATCTAAGTTTAAATAAATGTACTGTGTCCAGATTTTTCTATTTGGGAAATGTGATTTGAATGTAACACATTTCAACCAATTTTCTAATTTCTTTTCTTTTAAAAACAAGGTTTAGAACCTTATATATACCAGAAAATGAAAATGAAGGAACTCGAACGACATACCACACAAGCCAGTGACCACCTAAGGCAGCCACAAGAGGTAAAAATAGTTTGATAGTTTTATAAGACATTTGTGCCTGTAGCTCTTTACTTTGCTGCACTAATTTTACCCCACAGCCCATAACTTGCCTCTATTTTAACTGGCATTGGACTGAAATCCTTGGGAATTCAATGATCGGGTTGATCCTTGCTTGAGTTTTAACTTCTCCACATTGGTCCTTTGTTGATTTTGTTCTCTTTCCTTGTGTAATTTGCTTCTCCTGGGCATGCTCAGATAAGAGAAGACGTTCATCTTTTCAGATATGTGAACATTGTCGCATGCTAGAGAAACAGTCTCTCTCTGGAATGCTTTTCAGAGACAGATCCTGGAAGAGTTACTGTGAGACAGATTTCAACTAATCTAAGAAGAAACTTTTACCAATTGGAGTCTTTCAAGGCTAGAATGATTGATGCTGGAGACAATGAATTCCTACTGTGATTAGTCTAGTATAAGATACAGGGAATGGGAAAACATCGCAGGGAGAAGGTCTCTCTGTGGTTCTTTAATGCCCAGATGTTCAATTTTGTACTCTGCATCATTTCCACCTACAAATCCATGCCTTGTTTTGTGATGTCTTCATACATGGTGTGTGATGCAGAGTAACCCAAGGAACCTGATTTTGCTCTTGGTTTGAATAACTGAACTAGAGAATTATAAACATTACTTATATGGATATTCTCAGGTGTTCTTATAGCAATGACATCTAACAGATTTTGAAAATACTATGAACGTCCAGTTGAGGATAATTGGATGCAGAATCTGTGTTTAAATCCCAATTCTACCATTTACATTGATATCTTCTCCATACGTGTATGTATCAGGCTACATGTGTCAGTTGGCCTGTGAGTGTCATTATCTCTGTAAAAGTTTATCTTCAGTAGTATTCAACTGAGATAACTCTCAGGAAAACACCTAGTGCAATGCCTGTCTCAAGTAGACCACGTCTCAAAAAATATGACTCAGATAAATGGAATAAAATGAGGTAAATCCAGCACAATACTCTTTTTGATTCCCTGTCCCTCCATCACCTGAAGCAGTGATGAATTTATGATAAGGATGTCAAGATGTAATGTTTCTGGATACCTAGACCAATGAAGCTCATAGAGCCAAAGGTTATTTTGCTTGTAGTTTGAGTGTCCAGTCAATCCTGAGCCTGATAGGAACAGTTAGAGTTGAGTAGCAAAGTTAGGATGCTTGCTCACACATCTGTAGACCAGGATGCAGGGAAAGGGGATGCTGACTCTTACATGGCTTTCAAATTTCTCTTTTTTTAATTCACTCTGGGACTTGCTGTCTTCTTCCTTCAAGGTGGATCATCCCATCTAAGTTAATCCTCTCTGCAAATATCTTCATGGACACACCCAGAGGCTTACCCCATGTGTTTCCCCTGCCCTGGCTGTTTCTTACTATGTTAAATTGACAATTAAAAATATTCATTGTATCTGCCAAGTCAGACCTCCCTTGCTTCTTTCAGACCATGAACTGATTGCTCCATTGCTGTAGAAATTTTTATGTATTGTGCTTTCCTTTCAATGTCTCCATAAAAGCAACTTCATTCATTCTATTAAAAAAAATCAACTATGGAGGTATCCTCATTACATGCCGACATTATCCATGTGGTCTTTCTAGTTTGTGTTTCCTTGGTTTGTTAAAAGGGAGGTCCTGCACCAGGCAGAGGGAGAAAGAGTGTGCTTGGCTGCTGTGCCACTGGAAGTATGGGGTCGAAGTGCTATGACGTTGTAATATCTGTTCCCTTCTGCACAGGACCCAGATAAAAACCCCTCATGGAATTCCACGAGCACTAGCCTCAGCAGGAGTTTTCTGTGAGTATTTCTGTGTGGTTTTTAGATTCTATTCTCCAAGATGATTAGGAATAAAGGTTTAGTACAATCAGAATAGGAAGGAAAAAATGCATGTGAAGTGACAAGATATTTCTTGTGTTAGCAAGAATTGGATAAATTATTCTCCACATTTTCCAGTTTCTAGTAATAGTTCACCACCCAACTCCATTGAAGAATACTGTGTTAACACACACACTTTGACAGCAGGTGAACAATTCCTTTGTAGTATCAAAAAGCACACTCACAGGTTGATCATTATATCTTTTCAGCTAGGTAAGATTGTGAATGTGGTTTACAGAATAAAAACAACAGTCATTTTCTGTCTTAAAAACCAGAAGACCTTATTAAATTTATTCTCTATATTTAGAAATGTTTTATTTACTTTTATTTAATATGTGCGAGTGTTTTACTTGCATGTACTTATGTATATGTGTGCAATATTCATGGAAGCCAGAAAAGGGCATGTGATGCCTTGGACGTGGAATTATAGACAGTTATGATCAACTAGGTGGATACTTGGAATTGAATCCAAGTATTCTGCAAGAGCAACAAGTGTTCTTTACCACGAAACTGTCACTCTAGGCCTTGTTCACTGGCTTTCAAAAGCTACTCCCTTCCATGTGTTCCTTTCACAGAATGAGGGTGATCTTTGTTTCCTGGTTTTCACTGGCACTGTAATTATCGAGACATCAACTCTGACAAGGATTGAGACAGTGAGGGAGAAAAGATGGGAAAGAGACAATATGGTTGTATATTCCTGAATTCTGTTTATTCAGAGAAATAAAATTTGAAATCCAACCAAATAAAGATGATTTTATTTTATTTTAATTTTTTAAGGGGCATGATCTCATTATGCTGCTCAGGTTTGCCCCAAACTCTTGGGCTCAAGTGATCCTCCTGCCTCAGTGTCCCAATTAGCTGATGCTGCAGGTGTTTGGCACTATGCTGTGGTGATGTTTCCACTCCACATTGTGTATATGTGGTGTGGTCTGGTGTGTGTGTGTGTGTTGGTGTATATAAATGTGTGTGAGTGTGTGGTGTGTGTGTATGTATGTATGTGAATGTATTGGTGTGTGTGTGTGAATGAAACTATGAGTGTATATGAGTGTGTGTGAATGTATATATATGAATGTGTGTGTATGTGTGTGTATGTGTGTGTATATATGAATGTCTGTGTGTGTGTTTGTGTGTGTGTGTGTGTTTACTTTTGTAGTTACAGCATCAAAATATCTGCAAGGCTATGGGATAGAGTAAACTCACTTCATGTGAAGGCCAGTTGATATAAAGAAGGTAGAAGGTAACTTACAGTTATGGTCCTCAGTTCCATTGACATGGCCTTTCTTGGGAATTGCCACCATAGCCCCATGTACGCCTGCTTCTAGACCTAAAGGACATATGACTTTCTTCTCTCAAAGGTTCAGTAGTTTGTGCTCATGCAGAGTGGTGGGTTATTGCAGCATGAAATTAAACAATAATTGTAATTGTACTTCCTTCCCTAAGGACCCTAAGTACTGGAGATATTCTTTGAATGCATTTATTCAGACTTGCCCGTGGCCACTTGTGCACTTGAGCAGGGCAAGTAACAATTTAAAGCAAGCTAATTTCAGCCTGTGAACATTTAGGGGCCACGTGGGCTAATGAAACTGATTTGTGGGCTTGTCCAGAGACGTTCTCAGACTCATTTGTAGGCATCTGCTTTGCATAGTTCAGGCACCCTTTAGTTTAATTGATCCAGAACAACACAAACACAGTTAAATCTTATGTATGTTGTGTGATCACACAGCTAATTAAAACCACTAACACCATCATTTCTCAATTAGCTTGGGGCATAGATAAAAAGTAGTTTACATGCCTTACTGGCATTAATTTTTTTCTATGAAAATAATTGTATGGCTACAAAGTTTTCTAGTGGTAAAATGGGGTAAGATGGAGCAGAGATTTCCATACACATATGTTGATTTCTGTTTCATATCATTTTTCAGTGTTTTGGTAACTGAAAGACTTAAAACAGCATTTTCTAAATAATTGCATTTGTTCCCCAAACAGAACAAGAAGCTCAAATGAAGTTGACAGTAAGTTTTTATATTTAAACATTTATTCTTGACTTCCTTTTATCTTACTGGTGGTAGAGTTCCTTGTTCTGTTAAGACTGTATAGCTCTTGACTTTGTATTCTCTTTTGTTTTGTGGACAAATACAAAGTAGGAATTCAGCATAAAAATAGAGACATCCCAGATAAATAAGGAGTGATGTGTGGTTTTACATTTTTGTGCTGTTTGTTGGATTTTGTGGTATTGAAGATTGAACCCAGGGTCTTGTGTTCTCTAAGCACTTTACTAGTGAGCTCTGTCCTCAACTTGGAATTCTTTGAATCATCTCTTTTGACTGTAATTTTCATGATATTTCTCTGAATGAGAGCAGAGCCCTTGGACTCATTTTCACTTTGCAAATATTGATAGTGTTATAATTTACACATACAGGAAGCCAATCACACACTTGCATGTGGAAGCTTTCTCCTATATGGTTTCAGAGAGACTCTGTGCCCAAAGTGTTGACTAGGGCCTGCACATACAGCCAACAGCTGTCTTCGAGATCTTTTTCTTTCTCTTACATAGAGTACTGTGCTGTCTGGCATGTAGTTGGTCCATGCTCAGTTAAAATATGTTAAATAAATGTAACTAAGGTCTTGGAGCTCCTGAGACATTGATGTCTTGATTGGAACTCAGCTTTGTCACTGTCAGATGATCATGACTTTCTATCTTCCAGGTGACAGTAGGGCAATCCAGCAGCCTTGGTTATAAATGATTTTATATCATTTATACTTAGCAAACTGTTGTGATAACAGTTGCATGTTTCTCTCTAGTACACTGTATTTACATTTCTAAAGTCTGAGCACAGTATCTTACTCACTCCCATGTCCAGTGTGACTTGTAATGGGAGCTGAAAGTCTTCATTACTGACTAAGTTCAGAAATGGAAGTCTTTTCTGCTGACCATAGTCCCCAGTATGCCACCTTGAAGGATGCTTTCTCCATTCTTTATCTGGCATCAGGAGCCCGGACATTCCCTAAATTTGGGCTCACTCTGCTGTTTACTCTAGTAGGTGTAAAACAGTTTTCACCAGGGGACTGAAGTCTCTCCACTTTAATTTTGATTTTCATGGAACAGCAAAACCATTTCAAAGGATTTCTCTGGAGCCTTATGATTTAGGGATGGAACAGATAGAAAAGAGTGAGTTAACACTGGAGGTGCTGTATTTCCAACACAGGGTCCTGGTACAGCTTAACAAATCCCATGATGTGATACTGGCCACCCCTTCTTATGTATCTGGCACACGGTAATGTTTTGTCATTAGTTTCAATCAGTAAGGTAGTATGATAATAACTTGGCATTAATATTGTCTTTGCATGGGTAGGTGCATCTTGGCAAAGAGCTCAGAGAATCATGCTTCTGGGATGTTGTGATGGGCAGCTGCGTGCCTTCTGTAACCCAGAGGTGTAATTGGTTCAGAGGAAGTGTAGTTTGAGGCTAATATTACCTGTCTTTCTCCAATTCCCCATATAAATATGCTTGGAGATATTACACCAATGTTTGGAAGCTGTCAGGATAGCAAGCAGCACAATAATGCATTAAAGAATATTGGGGAAGCTTTTCTGGATAGTGAGAAGCTATTCTGATTAAGCCATTGAATAGTAACGTTGAAGGCAGTGTACAAACATGTATTTATCTCCAGCCAAGTAATTAAAATGCCAATCATTTCTATGATTTCAGAGATCTCAGCCTCCTTAAAAAGCCCTCAAGAGCCTCACCACCATTATTCAGGTAGGAAGCATGTGTGCACAGATGGGTCAACTGAGCTAAAATGTGTGTGATTCTGCACTTGTAAACACGAGCAGCCATCAACTCCACATTATTGATACAGCTTCAATTCAGAAAATTGTTTACTCTAATGGTTGGAATAATTAGACTCAGAAAAACAACTTATTGGAATTTAAAAAAATTCACATTAAAAAAATGTGTATGTGTGTTGGCAAATTTGGAAGAAGATGCCCTTGGTGTCTAAAATTTTCTTGTAAGCCAAAAACCAGTGCTAGCCAAAACCCAGATAGCTTAGTGTTTTGAACATCTTCTTTTGTACTGTTACCTTTTTGCCATTCAGGGGCTTGAACCCAGAACCTTGCTGGAAAAGTGAGCTATATACACCAGCCTGATCCCAATATTTTGAACTGGGAAAGGGCAGGCTTGAAAGTCCTTCTTAAAGGTAGGGTGGTACTGTCCAGATCCCTCAGTAAACAGAACCACTGAATAGAGGTCATCCCTTATAGAATAAAGCCAACAAACGTGCCTTGGAAAGATGCCATTAAACAGAGACGTCAAGGGTCTCTACTCTGTTGTTAGGCAATGCTTCACAGCACTTCCGATGTCTTTCTTTCAGAGTGAGAATGACTGTCCTCGCCCCTTCTGAGGGACAGTCTGATGAAGGGCTAGTTGAGAACTAAGAGGCACATATTTTGAGATGCAAACTAACTTAGACCAGCTGGACTTATGCCACACTTGGTTCCTCCGGGGTCACAGCTCAGGTGAGATAACACGAGGACAGGGCTTTTACTGAGTTTAGCACTCAGTGTGAACAAAACCTTACCGGCACTGTAATTACTGGTCTTATTATATGAAGGTCATTTGTTTAGGGTCCCATAATAAACTGTCTCATCCTGAATTCTCCTCTGTGGTGAATAATGGATCTGTGGATTCCAGCCTTCTCATTCTAGGCTCCTATGACTGGCTCCTATACCTCAGCAGTAATCTATTATTTTGACTCTAACTGCCAGCTGTAGAGAGTCTCTAGCGAGGAATACTGTAACTCACAGACTCTGATCTGTTAGGCTATGGCTCTTGGCAGGAAAATGCAGATCATTCACTTCTAATTAAAATTAGTGTTCCATTCTCTCTGGGAAAAAGAAGACAAACTCCACAAAACCAACAGTAGATGTCCCCACAGACCACTGTGCGCTGAGTTTGCTTTGGAAAAAGGAAACCGGAGAATGTGGAACATAGATTAAAATCCATTTATAAGAAAGAATGGCACACTATTTGAATTAGTGTCTCATTTGTTACTGGGAGAGTGAGAAGATGGCCCCTTCACAGGCCATGTTATATAACCTCATAGAAAAGTTTCCTAGACTAAGATATCCTTCTGGTTTGAGGCATACTTTATATTTAAAACTATTATTTATAATAGTTTTTGCTTGTGAAAAAAATAAACAATGTTTGAAATGAAATATTCTGGAATTGATGTGTATTCTTGTATGTGGGGCTTTCTGTAGGTTTAATTGTTGATACAGTCCTAAATTAGTCAATCTGTTTTTGTTTGCAGCCATTGAAAGGAATAATTTAATGAGACTGTCTCAGACCATACCATTTACACCAATCCAGCTGTTCAGTGAGTAACATCTCCCCCTTCTTGAGGCTGGGCGAGGGTAGACTGAATGTCGGCATGCAACAGAAAAGAAACCATGTGCCTCATTTGACTCACAAATTTTATTTTGTCCATGTTGTAGATTAAGGAGATTCACTTCCCAAAGTAGAGATTCTTGTTAACTACTGTGGGCAGCATTTAGGGTCAGAAGCTGCTCGTATGGGGCTGGGACCTACATGGGTCAGCGGTTGGGAAGCAAGCGTGATCCTGCACCTGGCATTCAGTGATTCGAGGCTGGACACACGCATAGGGAAGAAAAGAACAAACCAACCTTATATAATGAACACAGAAGAAAGCACGACATGTCAGTACACTGAAAGCTGAAGGGCATGGGAAGAAAAATCCTTTGTTTGTCGTTTTATATTTATTTGTTTTGTTTCACATACATGGATTGCTCTTTCTTCCGACTGCAAGTGTAGTTTTTAAAAGCTGGAGAAGTAAAGAGAAGTAAGTTCGTGCTAGCCAAGGGTACCCAAGGTTTTCTGCTTAGCAGGATAAAGCACAGTTGACAGTATAACAAAGGTTCCCTACACTGCCTTCCCTCCTCAGGCTCCTCACACTGTTCCAATGGGGGAAAGACCAGGTTGGCTTCTGATTGTTTATGCAGATGCTTCCTTCTTCCTCTTGGCTCCATGGTTCATTTTGCAAATCAGTAGCTCTTCTCTAAAGTCCTAAAGGAATTAGGACTCCAAAGAGCTCTTCAGTGGCATTTACTTTGAGCATCAAGAATAAGCATTTGAGAATATACCACACATTCTCCGGATACATTTATTGATAAGGAATTAGATACAGGGGTGAGAGAATAGATGGCTTCCTTTCTGATAACTTACTATGGTGCTCACAGAAAACAAACAAGAAGGCAAACAATAACAACAACATAAGGGTATATCTGAAGTAAAGCTATAAGGAAGGTATAAAGGGTATAAACAATGGATTGCAACCTCAAGAGAACCTCTGTGTGTTCTATAAGCTTAAAATAGGAGCAGTGTGTTGTAGATAGATTATTTTTAAGAGAGGCTACGTCTGTACCTGAGGTCCTAGCTTGCTCTAACCCTGATGACATACGTAATCTGTACAGCAAACCACTGAAACAGAAGTTATCATTCATTCTTACTGATGGGGAGATGGAGGATTTTAGTAGCTTGCTAACAGGCTCAAAAGAAAAAGGTAGGATCTCAGGGTATATGACATTGCAACTGAGTGATTTCCACTGGGTAAAAACATGCATTATTGGTGGAGTAAAATTACCCTCTGCAGAGCAAGAGAAATAAATAAAACCACACCCAGAAAACAAAATCCATAATGTTTATGTATAAAGCATGGATATACATATAAATATGTGTATATTATATGAAGGATAGTTATAAAAATACTTGCTCCTTAGGGGGTTAGTAATGAATAACTACAGGTTAAATTGTCTCTGTAGAATATTTGTCTCTAGCCAGGGTGTCATTATCACATGCCTATAATCTCATCATTCAGGAGGTAGGATGAAAGGACCAAAAATCTGGAGCTAGCCTGGGATACATAATGATTGCTAGCTAGGTCAGCCTTAGTTATAAAGTAAATCATGCCTCCAATAAAAAGTCTAGCAATGCTGACATAACCATACTGCTTTTAATACTGATAACTAGTTAGTTTATAGTAAGTACAACTTAATTCTTATATGCCATTTGATGGTTTATTCCTCCTTACCCTCCTCACCTTCACTAGAGGACAAGTCAGGTCAATTTGTACCTTGACTCTGCTGTAGCTCCTGCTAGCTGTACCCTCCTCTGGTCACAGGGACAACTGACCTGATTCTCACTTGATCTTCAGGGCACTAGTCACACTCCAGACCTGGTATTTTATTTAACTGGCTTTTATTTCTTATTGCAGCAGGAGAGGAAGTGACCATCTACAAGCTTGAAGAAAGTTCCCCTCTCACCCTTGATAAGAGCATGTCCTCTTGGTCCCAGCATGGCAGAGCTGCCATGATCCAGGTGCTGTCACAAGAGGAAATGGATGGGGGCCTCCGTAAAGCCATGCGAGTTATCAGCACCTGGTCTGAGGATGATGTTCTCAAGCCTGGGCAGGTTTTCATTGTGAAGTCTTTTCTCCCAGAGGTTGTGCAGACATGGTATAAAATCTTCCAGGAGAGCACGGTGCTTCATCTTTGTCTTAGGGTAAGCCTAAACCTTAGACACTGAAAGCCTAGGAAGAACAAGATAAAAACACAGAGGTCTGGTTACGTCTTTAACTAAGGTGTTTTTTTTCTCAACTGAAGAGAGTCTGTTATGTTTGAAGGTGGTGGTTTTTATTACTTTTGTTGTGAAGGACATTTGCTTTGGGGGTATAGAGTGGTAGATGGTAAATGATATTGAATGTTGGTGAGTCTAGGAATGGTTTGATCTTTAGTATCAAGACTATGTTAGTGAATAATTATTTAATTTTTCTGAGAATTTCATGAATGATATATTTACATTTCTACTCCTGTCTCTCTCTCCAACATCTCCCATGCCCCCTGATATACTCCCAAACTCATTATGTCTTTTCCTATAATTATTTTGGATAACTGACATTGATTGCATATGCATTTGATATATATATAT
This sequence comes from Grammomys surdaster, assembly GCF_004785775.1. NCBI lineage: Eukaryota > Metazoa > Chordata > Mammalia > Rodentia > Muridae > Grammomys > Grammomys surdaster. Next base: position 1,729,586 of record NW_021604643.1, on the reverse strand, counting down.
TTTAAATATTTCTCCCTTCCTTCCTTCCTTCCTTCCTTCCTTCCTTCCTTCCTTCCTTCCTTCCTTCCTTCCTTCCTTCCTTTCTTTCTTAAAGGAAATTCAACAGCAAAGAGCTGCCCAAAAACTCATCTATACCTTCAACCAAGTAAAACCACAAACCATTCCCTATACACCAAGGTGGGTAAACCTGGCGCGTGGCTCTTCATTATAAGAAGAGTCCCTGTTAACCTCTTCTCAGCCCCCCTTAGACATGAGAAGTAACAGACCCATGGGGAAGTTCTCCAATGGTCTTTTTTGGGGTTCTTCCTTCCATAGTTATACAAACTGGTATAAAGATAATTAGATGTTCCCGATGTATCTTGGTTTAGGTTCCTAAACTCACGTGAGTGGAAAAAAGTTCAGACAGATTGATGATCAACATTTCAATTAGGTGAGACAGGCAGATGCTGGGTGTAGTTGCTAATGCCCAGGGGTATTATGGCCTCAAAACATGTCTATTTAAAGCTTAGTTGCTTCCCTAGCATCCTAAACCAATTAGGAAGTTTGCAATCACGAATGCTCACGATTTTCCCTTGGGTGTCTTCATATGCTTGTATTCACTTACTGAGGCAGATCATAACTTGGTGTGGAGGAATTAGAATAAAGCCTTTTCTCTCATTTTACAAGAAATTTTATAGAGCCTGGCAAGAAAAAATGGATCCGGTACTCATAAAAAAGTTGGAAAATTTTTCTCAAAGAAAAGGGAGGCAAGTAAGCATGGGAACAAACCTCCCAGTTGTCTTGTTCCTTCCTCCCATAGAAAGGCCAAGGGTAGGTGAGCTGTGTGGCCGAGTGCTCTGTAGGGTAGTTGCCATGCTTACTATATAGTGGGGGGATCATTGGCTTCTTTTGTCTTACACAGGTTTCTCGAGGTTTCCTTGGTCTACTGCCATTCGGCCAACCAATGGTTAACCATTGAGAAATACATGACAGGGGAGTTCCGGAAATACAACAACAACAATGGCGATGAAATTGCCCCCACCAATACCCTGGAGGAACTGATGTTGGCTTTTTCTCACTGGACCTATGAATATACCCGGGGAGAACTGCTGGTTTTAGATTTGCAAGGTAATAAATTGAAAATGCAGAAGACAAAGTTTCCAGAAATTTCATAGGAACTAGGGTGGACATATGGAGGTGTTCTACCTAGCTTGGTAAAGAGCTATAGGTTCTTAGTTCAGAGATAGTGCACACTGATGACTATGAGTACCCAATTTGCTGTTTTTTTTCTTAGATAGAGGGAGAAATGTAGGCACAGAATTGGGTTTAGATCTTAAACATTGAACTTGATGAGGAATGATTTTTGTACTTTGTTCCAGTGTTATCCCTTTGTCTTATGCTTTCCAGAAAATTTAGATATGTTTTCACATACATGAGAAAGTTTAAATTCTGGATACTTTCATTATATTGAGTTTATTGCCTTAGTAATTTATAATTTAGCTTGCCTTCTTTGATATATCCCTTGATATGACAGTTCAGGGAAGTCCTTGGCTCCAAAAGAGAGCTGCAGTGTACTCTTATTTAATGGAAGCCTTTGATCAGGGAATTTCCCACTATCCCTACCTCCTGCTGGATGTCTAATTCCACAGAACATCAGAGTGTCTCCAGCAGGCTTTCCTTGTAAGGAGGACACAGAATGTGTGTTATGGCTGTAGTTCTTGGGCTCATGGATTGGAGCTTTGGATTCAAATAAAGGACTTGGCCCAGAAGCTGTCATAAAAATTACTTCATTTAATCCCAGAAACAGCACCTCGAACCACATGTTATTGATAATTTAGGACCAGAAAGTTTAAATAACTTGCCTCAGGTTACACAGCTCTTAAAGAGGAAGCAAGATGTAGACTTAAGCTGGTCTGACTCTATATATCCTTTCCACTTCCTTTTACTGCTGAGTTTGAGACTGTCATTCTGAAAGGAAATAATCATCTTAGGGTATGTTTAAGCAACCTAAACTTTCTTCACTTTTCAGTTTTTGGAAAAAAACAGGTATGGAGGCCTGGGGATGTTGAGATTAACATTCCTGGGGCATCAGGATCAATGTCTGGAAATATGCAAAGTCAGTTTGAAATTTGGATTGCATGTTCACTGATCTATCTATACGTAAAATGCTGCATACATTACTAAGTATGTCTGCTGTTTGATATTTCTGGTGTTCTCAAGACTGGATTATATTTCTAAACCTCAAACACATTTTTTTTCCAGAAAGGAATATAAACTAAATTAACATGTCCAAAAGAATTCAGCTTTTTATACCAGCAAGCACTTGATGAATATATGTCCAGAGCGAGGATGCTAAAGGCATCTGTTTTGTGGCTCTAGCTGGAGAGACACTGATTGTTTTCATCTGTGTTCCACTGTTTGTGTTTTTTCTTTGAGTTTTGGGTGGGGTTGTTTAAAAAAGCAAAAGCAGAAACAACAACAGCAAACAACCAAAGAGAAACTTGAAGGAATTAATGATGACTCTTTAGTGTGTTTTGTATTTCAACTTGAATAGGGTTTAGTTTAATGATGTTTATGTTTGGGGAATTTTTATGTCTCTTAGTAATCCAAAGTGACATTAAACAGAACAAATGCTGAGGTTATAGTCTTGGAGGGGTGGGGTGGGAGGGAATTAACTTTATTCTTTTCCTGAGTAATTATGTGAATTGCTGAAATAGGCCACTACACGTCAACTATGTCAAAACATTGTCCTTCAAAGAAGGTATGAGTAGACATCACAGAGCACACAGAATAGGTGTCGTGAAACTCATGGAACTTATCAGGGGGCTAGATAATTGTTGAGCTGAATTCATGGAAGAGCACGCAGCTATGCCAGTGATTATAAAGCTATAATGATATAATCTTATCAAGGTTTGAAGGGAAATTTGTATTTTAAAAAATTTTTTTTGTTCCCTTTTATATTGCTTTTTCTTTACTAGTATTTCTAGTTTTGGAGAGTTGATGTGCTCTGCCAGGATCCACTGTGAACTAGCTGTTCCCTGAGGAGCAACCACCTCCTTCATCTGTAGATGGGAAAAATAATCTCATGCCTTTAAGTCATTTAGCTATTAAGTCGTTCAGAAGCTCAGGGGAGGCACGTTCTCTGCGTGTATCAGACCTTATTCCTTTGAGGAGAGGAGAGATGAACTTGGGCAGTTGGTCTTTTTCTCTTTCCCCTTCTCTTGTTTCACCCTTCCAAGAAAAGTGCCGCTGGTTAACCTGGAAATGGCTGTAACAGGCCAGGAAGCTGAACTCTGAGGAGAAGTGTGACCAATTTCCCATCATTTATAATTATAATGAAGTTTCCTGGTTTTTTTCCTTTAAAAAATTTTATGTGGGAAGGCCTGAATCATCATCATTACACTTGAAGTCCCACAGTTAATTCCCAGCAGTGGAAATTAAAAACAATTGTACTTCAAATTAGAATATTGTTTAGTTTTTTTTCTTATTCTATTTTTTAATGGATTTGTGGGGGGGATACAGTATTAAGTTTTTTATTTGATAAAGCAATTTCTAGAAAAAGCACCCACATCATCATGAATGATGATACAAAGAGATATCTTGTTCGTATAGAAGGAGTACAAGGCCATTGGCCTTGCCAAGTTAGATAAGGTTCTACAAAAGTTTCTGTGTTTTCTCTGGGTTTGGGTAAAAAGAGGTCATCAGTATATAGAGTAATTGGTTATCAAATTATTTTTCTTGTTCTATATTCTCCAAATATCAGGAGAGACTGAAGTAAGATGGACTGGCCTGGGTGGCTCTTGCGTGGCAGGGTGAGCTTGGTAAATTATCCTGACTAAGAGAATGTGGAGGACACTGAACTGTTGATCTTTGGGGCTTCTCTCTTTCTCCACAGGTCATAAAACCTTTCTTCCATAGAACAACTCAAAATGTGTGCTTAGGAGTTAGGGTTTCACATATAAACATCAGTCAATGGGTTAAATACTCTTTGTTAGGTGTTCTGTATGTGTTAGGATATACACTTATGGGGAATGAGATAGAAACAAGACTTTACCCCTGATAAGAAGATAATATCTCACTTCATGAGAGGTTCTAGATAGAGTAAAAAAAATTAGAATAATAGCCAACATTTAAAGCTTCGTATGAGTCAGATACAGCTCATTGAATTCTCTCAGCAGCCCTCTCTGCTAAGGCCTGGGATGCTGCACTGGGATGCTGCACTGGGATGCTGCCCTGGGATGCTGCACTTTTAGATGACAAAACCAGGCTTCAAAGAGATTAAGTAGGGTACCAGGCCTCACAGCCAGAACATGGCACAGCTCAGGGTGAAGCCTCTGTCTTATAATTTCTAAACAAGCCATGAGATTTAAATGTTCTCTAATGAAATTTAGACAGATACCTCCCCCCTTTTGAACCCTACAAAGATTTTCTTCTTTACTAACTGATAGTGCTTCTTCGGCTACTGTACATAGTCCTGGCTTAAATTTACACTTTACTTAGACATGGGCCTAAAACTTTAATCACTGTCATAAGCTCCACGCTTCAAGTTCAGCCTGTGCTTAATTAAAACGATAGAGGCTGTGCAGCTGTCGGCCTGGTGCTGGGATACACTTCTGCCTGTTACTCAGTTTGTTCACTCCATGGATGTAGGGATGCAGGGGCTCCCTCAGCTGCTCCTTGTCTAAGTGACAAGAAAAGCACAAAGAACTCCTTCCCATGGCTTTGAAAATGCAAGGGCTCAGCAAGGTCTGATTGTCACACTTCCCTTGTGTTTGTGTATCGGCCCAACTTTTTCTTGCGCTATTCAAACTCAGTGTGAGAAGTTGCCAGGCTAGGGCTTGCTAAAGAGTAGACTCAGAGAGTTCACAAACAGTGATAAAAACCTAAATTCTAACTTATTGCCACTAACCCATATCTGGAATTTACCATCTTCCTTTATAATCTAGACCACGGCCCACAGTGACATCAACTGTGATGCACGAGAAGCTGTAGATACTAATGCAGCACCTTGGGATGCAGGCAGATTATTTAAAAACACTGTTTGTAATGATCACTTGTTAGATATGCTAGCGGGTAGCCGACCCACGTTAGAGCCTGTCATCAAATGTAATAATAAAGAAGCACGTGTATGTATTGTAATACAGCGGTTAAAATATGTTGATAACTTTTTCAGGATCATTGGTGTCCTTTATGTCTTATATATTTAAATGATATGTGTCAAAGCTTTCCTAAAAAAGGGCCCTTTAGCCTTACCAGATTCACAGAGTCATGAAACATCCCCCTCCCCACAAATACTGAACAATTTTGCTTTAGGCTCCAGCCTACTCCAAGTTATTTTCCTAAGGAAATCAGTTTCTTAACAGAAAAGCCTGTAAGGATTACAGTTTCCTGTGAAAGGGTTACTATTCCAAAAGACAGAGAACACAGCAGAAATTTTTAAAAGATACTGCTTAGAAGATACAAGCTTTTTGCTTTTAAAAAGATACATAGTTTATTTTTTAATCATTTTATTTTAATTAAAATATAATTATATTATTTCCTCCTGTTCCTTTCCTCTCTCCATTCTCTTCTTGGCCCCTTCCTCCAACCTCTCCCGTGTATCTTCCTCCATTCCCTTTCAAAATCATGGTCATTTTCCTTTGATTATATGTATTGATTATATATAGAGAGAGACACAAGCATATGAATATAAATATGCAGAGTCTATTTGATTTTGCTCATATGTATATGATTTCAGGGATGACAACATGGCATTAAGGAACCAATGTTTGAGCTCATCCTTGGAGAAGACTAATTTTCTCGTCTCTCAGCAGTCCTTAGTTTTCTGTAGTTCTTTGTCTAGGGATGAGGTCCCTTGATATTTCCCCCTTCCATTTTAACAAAACAAGAACATTTCTCAACAAGTAGCAATACATAGCAATAGTCTAAAATTCATACAACTTTTAAATAATCACCCTACAAAGCTAATGTCTTTCAAGCAGAGGAAAAAACTCCCGGTTAGGGGATGATCTCAAAAGTTGTTGGGTATACCTAGTTGTCTCATTGCTGTCCCTAAACTGTCATCACTGTTGGAAACTAGCCCCTCACCACATGCAAGCTGTAACAGAGGCTGACTGTGGGTGTTGAACCCAGTTCTGATTAAGTTCAGCCTTAAATTGCACCCATGTTATCTCTGTACGCTTTGCTGTTTTCCTTTCAAAACTAAACTTTATTGAAGATACATCCCACATAGTACACAGAGCATAAGCCTACACCTCAAAGAATCTTCTCAACTGAACACCCAGGTGGAGGCAGCTCTCACATCAAGAATTTGGTGTCATTTTGTTCTACTGTTTATAAGTGCTATATATAGACACAGCATTTGATGTGTCTCTTTGATGCATAGAGGCTGTACCTGCAAAACTTCCCAGGATCTTGACCTTGCTAAGCACTGATGGAGGCCATCTAAGGAGACCATGAACTAGAGGGAGGAACACAGCATTTCCCCAGCTTTAATCCTGTTATGGCCACTTCTGGGATAAGTAATCTTTGGCAAGTTTCTCAATCTCTTTGAACATCAATGTACTCATTGATGTAAATGAGGATAAGATGTAAATTGAGGATATGAGGATAATATTTTTCTTTCATGAGAATTAGAGAGAGTAAAACTAGTTGCCCTAGCGCATACAACTGAAAAATGAGTGGCAGATACATAGATCTACTGATTGATGCCACTATCATCATTAAAACACTAATTTGTGGCCAGGTATTTATTAGTTCAGAGGGGACTGTTTCAGGAGACACTATATCCAATAACTTTCCCAAACAGTTTCCATAGCCCCTTTAATTAGCATTGTATTCAATGTACTTACTGTGGAGTGAATGAGACAGGATCTCACAGTGTAGATCCAACTGGCCCAGAATTCACTATATAGCTTAGACTGGCCTTGAACTGGTGACAGTTCTCCTGCCTTAGCCTCCCAAGTGCTGAGAGTGAGTCACTACATCTGGTTTGAGTATAACCTTAAAAAAAAAAAAGAAAAGAAAACAGAATTTGGTTATTATTTTTCTGCATTTCTAAGAAAACGAACTCTTACTTACTAAACGGATTTTGTTTCTTCTTTTGAGGTGTTGGAGAAAATTTGACAGATCCGTCTGTTATAAAACCAGAAGACAAACAGTGAGTTGACTTATGTGTTATAATTTAGAAGAGTGCCTTCAGTTTGTTCATGTTTTAAACATTATTTTTAATTGTTGCATTAAGTATAAAGGTTATATGTATCAATGTGTATCATGTAATGTTTTGTTATCTGCATAAATTACATAATGTTTAAAGGTTCTGTTTTCAAAACTTAAGAAATCAGATTTATTATTATATCTATGAGTACTTTGCCCAAATGTATCTTTATGCATCCTGTGAGTGCCTGGTTTCCATAGAAGCCAGGAGAGGGCATCGCATTCCCTGGAACTGGAGTTAACAACAGTTGTGAGCGCCATGTGGGTGTTGGATATTGAACCCCAGTTCCTTTGGAAGAGCAGGACATTTTGAGTGGAGGTCTGTCTGAGTTTCTTAGAAGATTTTAAGAACATATGTGTCTTTTATGTCTCAGAAAAGTTTTCCAAAAGTTACTGCACATCGGTGTAAAACAAGATTTTTAGACTTAAGTCAAGACTTTCCTATTTCAAACAAGATTTTCTAAGCCACTTTAATTAGGAAATGAGTAAAATGAAGGAATAAAAATGAAATACATTTAACTCTAGAGCTGGGGTTAGTAAGCATAAGTAGAGATTATAATGGTCAGTGCAGTCTCCAGACTTTGGTTGCAAATTCAACTCTTGAGTTTTCTACTGGTCTAAACCTAAGGGGAAAGGTATAAGATTGGCCTGTTTTGGGGAGTTTACTTTGACATAAAAACAATGCAGTAGTAGAAGTAGCTTCCTTTGCTGTCTTCACTGTTGGAATGGCTGCCTCTGCTCCCAGCCAGCTACTTTACAGGCAAGCCAAGTAGGAGGTGGGAATACCAAGTGCTGTCCTATAACCATCACGATATTAGAGCTTAAAGCCACAGGGCTTAAATATGAGGTATCAGATTGAATAGGTTAATTCAGAGCCCACCTACACAGAGGGCTGAATCATTCACTCATCTTTTGAATTCCCAGGACATTTTCTGGTTTTTGGAGGACTTGGCACTAAGCCTTTTACAGTGGTTTTTAAGTATGAGTTGCCATGTGGTCCACAGGAGAACTTGTTAAAATTGGTTGCTGTAGTTGTGCTTGCAGAATTTCTGATCTAGTTGTTCTGAGGCAGGGCCAAATGATTTGGATTTCTAACACATCACAGGTGAGGTCCATGCTGAGGACTAAGGGCACTTTGAGAGCCATGGGTCGAACAACGCTTTTAGTTCTTAAAGAACTTCTTTTTAAACTAGGGCGAAGTCTCATCTGTGTATAGTTCATGGTGGCCTTGAGCTTTGGACCCTCCAGCCTCTGCCTCCTGAGGGCTGAGATTATACTACCTAGACTGGGTTAACGTTGTTACTTTTTGGTCAAACCAAGGGCCTATACTTGGTGGCTGGGCCATAGAAAACATGTAGGGCTAAATCAGTCAAGATTCCTGACACAGTAAAATGTGGAAGTTTTACTGTTTTCTTCTCCTGGATCTCATTAAATAATCAATGCTGCTTTGCACCATTCTTTGACTGAATGATTTTACTAAATGTGAGTGTGGCCCATCAGCAGGGTCCTCTGAGAAGATGCTCATCTACTAAGAGTATGTTTAGGTATTGTTGGCTTGGGTGGGTTTGGGAAGATGCAGATGATCCTAGTGCTCTTGTGCATCACCCAACTCCTGTGATATCTGTTTGACTATCAAGTCCATGTTGGATTTGTGAGTATAATGAACTGTTTTATTTTTTAGTTTAGCAGAGCTGGTGTTTTCAGCTAAGCACATTACTTGGTCAGCAGTCTTGTATGTTCAAGGGCTTGTATTAGGAATTGTTTTTTCTCTACGAGAACTTTCTTTACAATTTTTTTTTCAGTGCAGAATTTTTGCATATATAATGAACTGAGTTTATGTGTATTCTGTCTATTGTTCATTAAAATCTGACCTTGGCATATATCACTTAATATGACCTGAATCCTCCATCTTTTTAGAATCTAAGATTATATTATCCTACTTGACAGTTAGGTATGTAATTGCATTCTATAGGAAGTGGATTTCAATTTCTATTAAGGTCACATGGCGAATTTGAAAAAAACCATGCTTACGCTTGGCATTCTATTGCAGTGTCTGAATAGGGCCCTCCCTTCTGTCCTTTTTTTTTTTTTTTAACTCCCTCAATGTAATTCTATGAAATTATTATGGCAGCTTTATTTTCCATGACTTGAGGACAGCCTCTCCTGAAACGAATCGAGTGGTTTCATTGTGGGAATGCCCAACTCTGTGGATTTGTTTTGCACAATGACCTTAAGTTTGATTTTACTCTCAACTCGTTAGTTCCATTAGAACTATATCTAATTAATCAATGATGCCCGTGAGTGTGAAATCTTTGTTAAACCAAGTCTGAGCCAAAGGTCAACATTGCCACCAGGGAGAATGCTGGAAATGCACGCTCTTTGAGCCTTCTCTGTATCTAATGAACCAGAATGTAAACCTTCATGAATTCTTCTGGTGAACCAGTATAAATTCAAGGTGGAGGTGCACAGATTTAAGCAATTAATTTCACCCATGTAACAACTCCGTTAGTTTTGATATCAGTTCACACATGAGAAAACTGAGACTCACTTAAGGTTCTAACTTTCTTGTGATGGGAAAGAATCATCAGAAGGGAACAGTTTTCTATGAGACGGGATGATGCTTTAGAGAATAATTCTAATAGCCTTGCTCATGCCTCCTCCCACTGTTCCTAACCCTCTCTAACATGCCTCGTTGATTGGTAGTTTGGAACTGTATCTTTTTAGCCCACTGGTTTTTACCTGATGGTTTTGAGCATTTGACAAGTGTGAACTAGTGACGAGATATTCTTTAGTGACTGTGTACAGAGGGCACTAACTGGACTTTCTTTGTATGTAGAACCAAGCTACCAACTGCTTTAACTGTGTTGTTAAAAAAAAATCTGGAAAACAGCTAGTTGTGTTTTCTTTGAAATTTTAGTTATCTGAGACAGCAAGACTCGGAGCATGCTATGTATGCAGTGTAGTTGCAAATGTAATGTCCCTACATCACTCTCTCCCTGCTCTGGGATTTTTGACCCTGATCAAAATCACATTTTGTAGTGATTTTGATTATTTTATTTTTTACTTTCACACAGCTCATAGAGGCAAATAGCTTCCATATTTTACTTGAAGGTATTATATCTTAGTTGGGTGTCTTTATGCCTCCCTGGGGTGACAGAAATGGCTCCTGGGGGATGCAAACAAGTGAAATTTTCCAATGAGGTCATGCAGAAACTCCAAAGGGCATTTTCCATGCTAATGGCTGAACAAATACCTTTGTCTCTCACTTTATCAGATCTTAGAGTTCTGATCTAAAAACCAAGTGAGTCTGCCTTTTTTTTTTTTTTTTGCCACCTTCAGTAGTTTCACCTGACTAAGGTAGTGTCTCTCTAGCTGGACTGAAATCCAGGCGTAGTTAAACAAGAAGCAGCTTATGCTGCCAGGTAAATACCACCAGAGCTGTGCCTTGTGAGATCGATTGAGTGACCAGGAAAGTTAATCCCCAGTGTCTTTCTAGTCTGCCTTCCCCAGAGGCTTTCTCCACCTACCCGGCACGGAGCGGGAGGCAATCTGAGATCAAATTGACATCAGCCCTCATCCTGAGCTTGGCACATCTTCAGAGAGCCACTGTTCTTCTGCCAAAAGGAAGTGGAAATTGAGATAAATGTTTCAATCCTCGGGTGGAAAAAAAGTCCATTTTTACACCATGTCCCTTTTGAAAAACCACATTCCTCAGAAGCAAAGTTTATTGTTTCCCTTTGTGATAGTCTGCTGTGCTTTTCCCCCACTTAAGACGTGGTATTTAAGAGCGGTAATTGAGTTCAGATTTTAAAATGTGCTGTTTCCACTGTGCATGTCATTAAAATGAAATATTAGCTTTCATAAGCTTTCTTTGGAGGCATTTCTGTGTGCTCCGTCCTGTGTCACGGGGAGGGTCAAAGTCTCAAGAGTAATGGTCGTATGCAGAACATGTCTAGCATCTGCTGAGAATCTTTATATTAGAAAGTTCAAAATGTGTCTCAGAGATACCAACACTACTTGTAATTAATTCTATTACTTACTCTGGGCATCTGCCGTCTCTTTTCACAAACTTTTTGGCTAATAGCTGTCTTGGCTTTCCACAAAGAGCTCTGTTAAAACAGTTTGCACAGTCAAAAGTGGCTTTTAAAAAGCCAGGAATCTAGGTGCTCTGGTGTCCAGTGAGGTGTTTGATTTTGGGAAGAGTCATTTTCAGAAAAGTATTTGGGTGCATAGCAGTGCATAGGTGCCTTTTTTTTAGAAGGTGTATGCCACAGCAAAGTTATTCTCTCCTTTACCTTTGGGGTGTTTTAGTAGAGCATATGATAATGAATGTCTTTCTCTCACACCATATGCATTAAAAAGGGTTTCACTGTATTTTGTTTTAATGTACCACATCGAAAATTCACTCTTCTATCAGATTAGTGTTGGAATGAGTTTCACAGTAGGTCTTGGAGTTGGGTACAAAGATTTAAGTGCATTTGAATTTTAAATTTGCAAACCTAACATTGTTACTTCCCCCAAAGTGCTCTGTTCTTTGTTGGCTCCTTTAAGTGGCTAGGTTACTATGGGATACTGTTCGCAATCTCAGAGAATCCTAGTTGGACTCCTTTTTCTCAGCTGTGATCTAATTGATATTCTGATATTTCCTCTAGATCAAGAGGGATGGTGTTTGGACCGGCCAATTTAGGGGAAGATGCAATTAGAAGCTTCATTGCAAAACATCGCTGCAACTCCTGCTGTGGGAAGCTCAGGCTGCCCGGTAAGCCTCCAGCTACTCTGTTTCTTCAGAGAAACTCTCATAGAATAACAGTTATTATAACTTGGGATCGAGTGAAAATCTTAACCGCATTTTTATCTCACTCGCAGCCATTCACAAGCTTGACTTTCTGACTGAAAAATTTCAGGTCTCAGGAGGGATTAAAAAAGGACAGGGATTTGCTTGAGGTTCTGCCAAATTGTGATAAAACAACCTGGGGCCCAAGGCTTGTCACAGTCACCCCACAGAAAATGTTCCACCTACTTAAAGGGAATGAAACAGGACGAAGGCCCCTCTCTTCCCTTCCAATGTCCTGTTTGCTCGCTCGCAGACAGCAAGCCTGTAGCATTTTTATTCGGTTCCAGCTTGCCCATTGGGCACCGGAGAGGGTGTGGCTCAGAGAGAAGAAAGGCTGTCAGTTAAAGCACTACTTTAATCCTTAACAATCACCTCTTTATTCACTCGTTTGTTTGTTTGTTTTACAGCTGTGGGCTTAGAACCCAGGACTCTGTCATGCTAGCCAGCACTCTACTACTGGGTTACATTCCCAGCCCCCACACTGAAGTTTGATCCCAGTGTGTGTGCCTGTGTGCTTCAGAAATTCTGGCTCTGCTGGAGTCTATTTGTCCTTTTCAGAAAGGAGGCTTGCTGTCTGCTTAACTCTTTTTCCTGGGTCATAGCAACAGTCTACTTACACTGGAATTTCACATATCAAAAGATACAGTCCTGAGTGGGACATGTGACTACACCTATAACTGAAGATGCTGCAGACGCAGAGGCAGGAGGATCACCTTAGTCCAGGAACTCATAGCTTGAACAACATAGACACTCTGCCCTACCCCTCCCCCCTCCCCCCC
>NW_021604643.1:1711934-1716769 GCF_004785775.1 Grammomys surdaster | reverse complement strand
TCTCTCTCTCTCTCTCTCTCTCTCTCTCTCTCTCTCTCTCTCTCTCTCTCTCTCTCAAAAGTCATACCCTGAACTAGAAATTAGAAAAAAATTATCCTCCACTATAAGCCACATGTACTTCCATAACAAAACTGGGCAATTTTTAATTCTGTTGGAGCTGACGGAAGCTTTTGTGGGCAAGACTAAGCAAAGGAAAGGGATTAGAGTTAGGCCTCTGGTTCTTTTTTCCTCCATCAGTGAAAACAGAGTGTGTCCTCATGCAGTGGCAGACGTAGAAGAGGAAAGCCAAAGAAGCAAAGGGGGAGGCTGTACTATCCTAGCTGCTCATGGTGTGAGCTCATAGCTGATGGCTAAAGAGATCACCTTACGACTCCTGTGTTCTGCATTGGTCATCAGGAACCCAGGCAGGGGTTGGGGCTGGGCTGAGGGATATCAGAACTCTAGGCATGGGAGGCAGGATCTGGTGAATATCTGAATCATCCCACAGTTGCAGCCTGGAATCCACTCAGGAATCATCATCCTTAGGCATTACTCACCTGTAGCTTGGACAGGGCAGCTTCTGTTCTCAAAGACACAGGACTATATCTGATCATCTCAGGGCCAGGGAGACTCGAGACATTACTCATTGCTTTCAATCATTGGGTCTAGTTAATTGTTGAGTATGATGTAGGGTTCATGTTTCCATGTAGGCATGCCATGGAAGGCTGGGAGCCATTGTCCCTTTTCTTCCTCCATCATGTTGATTCTGGGGATTGAACTCTGGTCATGGAGCTTGGCATCGGGCACTTTTACCTGCTGGGCCATCTTACCACATAGTTTTTTTTTTTCCCTCCTGAGGATAAAACCAAGTTTATTCCTTTTAACATTCTCTCATCTGGCCTACTCACTCAAACATTTATCTTCTTTATTTTTGAATAATTTTTAAATTTACAAACCACAAGAATTTCTAAAGGACCCATCCAGATTCTCTCATTCTCTCTGTCCCTCTCTGTCTCTCTCTGTCTCTCTCTGTCTCTGTCTGTCTTTGTCTCTGTCTGTCTGTCTGTCTGTCTGTTTGTCTCTCTCTGTCTCTCTCTGTCTCTCTCTGTCTCTCTCTGTTTCTGTCTCTCTCTCTCTCCCTCTGGTGTCTGAAATCTTAGTTTTAAAAATTAATATTGAAATGGAAGTAATGAAATACCCTCTTTCATATTATTGGTAATTAAGTAAAGATGTTTAGTTTGGAGAACAGAATGAGAAACACCTTTTAGTTTTTATGTTTTATTTTCTTTTTTAAGGCAGAGGCAGGTTAAGACAATGCATAGGAACCTGGAATTTTGACCCAGGTAGAGTCATGTTCTGCTTTCCACGGGTTATAAGGCTTTGGCCTTTAACATCTTCATCTGTAAGCAAGAGATAATTGTATCTGTCACAAAGTTGGGGTGAAGATTTAGTTTATGTATATGCTTAATAAATGTTGATCATATTATTAAATATATATTAAAATACATATGTATTAGGGTTTTTTTTTTAAATTTTTCGAGACAGGGTTTCTCTTTATAGCCCGGGCTGTCCTGGAACTCACTCTGTAGACCAGGCTGGCCTCGAACTCAGAAACCCGCCTGCCTCTGCCTCCCAAGTGCTAGGATTAAAGGCGTGCACCACCACTGCCCGGCGTGTTAGTTTTTTTAATCTAGAAAAAAATCACCATTTAACATTAAAAAGTAGACCAATAAAATATGAATTTTTCCTCCTGGTACCAGAGTTTGAGCTCAGGGCTTCAGACATCACCCCCAGCTACACGCTCTCACCCTGAGTGATATCCTGGGTTCCCTAACACCATCACCCACAGTGTGTAGCCCAGGAGCCCTGTTAGCTCAAGGCTAAAGAATTAAGGGAGCGAAGAAGAAGAAAGCTGTACTCTCATAACTGCCCATGATGTGAATTCACAGTGAATGGGCAAAGAGGTCAGTGCACAGCACTGTGTCCTCTGGGCGGGTCATCAGGGACCCAGGAAGGGGTTAGGGCTGGGCTAAGGCCCATCAGAACTCTAAGTCAGGGAGGCACAGGAGCTGGTGAATGTCTGAATCCTTTCACAATTGCAGGCTGAAATCTGCTTGTGAATCACAGCACAAAGAATGCATGTAACATTTGATGCTATTTTTCCTATAGTCAGTCCTCCCAAAGCTTATCCCGTTTGCCATTTTCTTCAACTTTCCTTTGTAAACAGAAGAGGCAGGGCTTAGGAAACATCTGATGTGATCTTCAGATGGTGAAACTTTTGTAGGTAGCCATAGAGCTGAGGGGAGCCTTCTTGCCACCGTTTCAACCCATCCCTCTGATCCTTCCTAAGGTTCCCATTTCTTACTGGATCTCATTTAACTTGGGCCAGTCACATCTTCTCTCCCCACTAGGTGGTGGCTTGTGGCACACATAGTGACAGCATATGGAGTTAGAGTTTCATGTAGTCATGGGATACAAGAGAGCCTGGGTTTAGATATGGTTGAGAGTTTGAAATCCATATGCCCAAGGCCTGGGGGAGCAGAGACTCCCTGAACTCATTGACTAAGCATGAAGTTCAGTCCACCTGCATGAGTCATAGTGTTCTAAGTCATTTACTAAAACTATCTTGCTTTCTTTGTAGATTTAAAAAGAAATGATTACTCCCTTGCAAGGGCCCACTGCAATTCAGGACTTTCGAAAACCATTGAACCAGTTGAGGCGCTTCCAGAAAGAGACAGAGATAGAAGTTCCCTGGAAGATCACACACGCCTTTAAGAAGGATGGTGAAGGAAGATGATGGTGGTCCCTTAGCTCCTTCTGCCATAAATTCTGTGGTGACAGACTGAGACTGACATAGATCATGTCAGTCTCAGTCATGATGACTTTACAATGTGCACCTACCTGGAAGTGCCCTCTGAGCCTTATCTCCTACTGCTCAGAGGACACAGTGCATAGTGCAGGGGGCCTCCTGGATATTGACTTCTGAGAAGAATGTGTGGCATACATTCTCATCTCCCGGTTCTGTATGAAGATGCTAGATAAGTCAGTCGGGAATACTTTCCTTTATACCTCATTGCTTCAGCTGGCCACTTGGAGTAGAATGCTATGTACTAAAGAACCAGGGAATAAATTAATTTATTTTCTCACTGCGTTTGAAGACTCTTGTCTCCACTGTTATTTATGATTTCATCTAAGGGTTGTATATATACCTATACGTACATGAAGAATATGTGTTTTCTTCTTCCCTCTATAGCAACATAAAATGTGAATAGCAGCAACAGAGACAACCCTGGGATGAGTGTCTGTTGGCTAAGGCTGGAGCCACCATAGCCATAACAAGGCCATGTCCTGTTGGACTCTAGATGCTTTAGAGCCTTGTCATCAAGTCACGTGATGCTTAGGAGTTTCCAGTTTCTCTGAATGAAACAAAAGCCCAAATCAGAACCAATGTTTCTTATATCTTTTTATTTACATAAGAAGATGGGGGGATATGTAATCCTGGAGACTACTAAGAAAGGTTTTGCTTTATTAAGCTCAGAAACACTACGGCTAGAGACTCTTGCCAGTCTCTGTTCATCGTTTCCCTCTCAACACTGTATCATATCACATCTATGTTCTCCTTGGCCAGTCCTGTGGGGAGGGGGGAATGCTGAAATGTATTGCAGATATTTCCCTCCTTCCACTGAAACTTGAACACTTCATCAGTCACTGGAGCTTGAAGGGAGGTGTTCCTGGAAGCAACCCTGTGTTGAAGGCAGCTCCGTCTTGCATGCTAGGTAGGGTTGCCCTGCTTCAGAACAATCATGACGTTTCCACCAGCTGCAGAGATGGGAACTGTGAAACCTCTACCCTCAACCCTTGTGGCTTCTCTCTTAATGTGCATTCCCACTGACTAAACATCTTTGTCTCTAAGTGACTTACTTCTAAGTCTGTGTTAGAGTTCTGAATTTCTGCTTCCTTAGGCTGCACTTTAAGGGAAGTATTGCATAACGAGGTGGAAAGCAATTGTATCTGGTTCATGTGACTTTCAGAATTCATCTATATTTCATTTACTTTTGCTTTGGGATTGGTAGGAGGTGGGAAAGTTGGGCAATTTCTTCTCTTTCCTCCCTCTCTCCCACCTTCCTTCCCTTTCTCCCTCTCTCCTTCTCTCTCTCCCTCTCTCCTTTCCTCCCCTCCTTCTATGTATCATAGACTGGCTTCAAACTACTAAGCCTCCAATCTCAGCCCCCTGACTATACGCTTGGGTGAAACAGTGGTTGGCAATGAGGATAGAATGTTAGCCATGCTGTTGGCAGACAGTGCTTAGCAGTATTGTCCAATCTTGGAATCAGTAAGGGTTTGTCTCACTTCAGGGCTGCGCTCAACTCTGGAAAGGGGTCGAGTTTACCTATCCAAGGGCCAAACCAAATGCACCAGTTAATTGACTAAGCTACTTGTAAACCAGAGTGAAACTTGAAAGCAAATAAAATTTGAGTGCAAAGTACTGTACTTTTCCTTTTTAAAACACTAAGGAAAACTATAGACTACATCTGAAAAGAAGAGCTCATGGGGAAAGGTCACTGGGATTGCTTGCATGTGGATGTGACAGTGTTGCTCTGAGTGACTTATGATCACAAAAGGAGGCAGTGCTCCTTCATCAAGTGCTCCATCATCAAGTGCTCCTTCATCAAGTGTTCCATCATCAAGCTGCTCGCCTTCAGCCGTTGTTATTTCTGAAGCATCCTTTCTCAGCCATGTCTCAGAATCACTGGAGAGATGATGGGGTGAAGAGCCACATAATTACTCTCTAAAAGCTTCTTGTCTCCTTCCTTCCTTCCTTCCTTCCTTCCTTCCTTCCTTCCTTCCTTCCTTCC
>NW_021604643.1:1645489-1711924 GCF_004785775.1 Grammomys surdaster | reverse complement strand
TCCTTCCTTCCTTCCTTCCTTCCTTCCTTCCTTCCTTCCTTCCTTCCCTTCCTGTCTCCCTCCCTCCTTCTCTTCCTCCCTTCCTCCCTACTTTCTTTCTTTCCTCCCTCTCTTCCTTCCTTTCTTTCTAGTTTTATTTTGTTCCAAGTTTGGAACTCTCTTAAGTACTGAGAAATTTGACTTCTAGATGGTTCTTGTACCCTCCCTGTCAAACAGTAGGCTTGGATTGGGATAATAGAATTAGGGCAAATAAGAAGACATGAATATTCTAGCATCTTTGAGAGACAACGAACTGCACAATCCTTTTCTAGGTGCAGAGCCTTGGTCATGGGTGGGATCTGGATGTGAGAGTCTGAGGAGAGGGTGAGGTCAGGAAGTTCCCGTGCAGGATCTAGTGTTCAGGGGCTTCTTTCCAAAGGCGTTTATCCATCTCTAGATTCTGAGTGGCATCCACCCCTGGCTGTCTTAGAGATTTTTTCATTTCTGTGGCATGAGATTTGAAATAATTTGCGAGTATTCCTTACTCTGTGGCTTTGCAAATCAAATACTGTCTAGGAATCAGAAGTAATTCCTATTATCCAGTCAGTGCATGATTTTGTTGTTGTTGACTGTTGTTTTAGATGAGACCCAACACTCTGGTTTTAGAAGTGATGACACATGCCCTTGTCAGGTTTTCTTACGCTTCTCACTAGAGGCAAGGCTCACAGCATGAGGTCAACGATACTTTTTAAAATAAATAAAACAATCTTCAAATGATCGAGGATTTCATTCACTAGGTAATAAATCAGATTTAAATTTTTAACCTAGAAGGAAATGACTACCAACTCTATGAGAGCCAGTATGAATCTTTTGATGTCTCTCTGTTTTAATTTCTTAGGAAATAGCTTTTAACAACCTATACCTTGTCTATTGAATTCTTAACCAGTTCTTACCCTTATCACCATGGGTGATAACGCCCGAGTGCAGACCTTTACTGGTGACTATTGAAATGAGATAACTTCCCAGAAACTGCCTAGAAATAATCATCACTTTATTACCCTTTGAAAAGAAGATTGATAGAAAAGTCATTTGAAAGATGGTTCATTACCATGCCCCAGTAAGATTTCTTTACTCACAGCTCACCAAAGCACGAGAAAGGGAGGATTATTCTCTGAGGTCGGAATCTGAAGGCTGTGTGTTTTGCCTCTTTGAAGTCTTGGTATTTAATTTTCTGTAGTCATTTCTTGGGCAATTTTCTAAGAAACTAGTTGAAGCTAATTTATCATAAGTTAAAGTCAAATGACAGAAAAGATTTTTTCTTCCCCTTAACAGCATTTTATACCACAGAGGTTAGCTTCTGAAGGAAATTGAGACTTAAATAGCATTTCAAATCTCCAGCCACATGGGTGGGGACAGAAAATTGCAAAAAGTCAGGAAGACACACTGGCTTTGCAGTTAACATAATTGTTATTTATTTCCTTGTAGATCAGTATGTGCAGATAAGACATATTTTTTTTTAAATACTCTCCTAAAAATGCTTAAATATGTTGCTTAAGTTTTCAAAGAAAGACATATCCTCATGGGATCGAACACCTTAGTCTCTACCATTTCAGACTTTTAATATAAGTTTGTATAATTTGTTTAACCTTTCTGTTAACCGCCAACTCTGAAATGGAGATGAAGATACTTAACTTCTAAATGAAGGTGAATGGTAATGAGATAGCATTTAGATGGTCCTTTGAGAATCTCACTTAAAAGGCTTCTTGTGAGCCTGGAATCCAGTTCAATAAATAGTGAGAGACTTTCATTTTGGCATGATCTGATCATTATTGAGTATTTACAGACGGGGCTCAGTGGACCTGTTGTTTCTTCACAAGCACAAAGGCGTTCCTGCTCTTTCTCCTTTTCTAGAGAGAAGAGGCTCGAGCCCCCCCCCCCTTTTTGCTTTCAAGATTAATTATACAGTTTCAAATCTGGAAACTGCCCCATTCACAACAGCTCTCTTTTGTTTGCTCTTTGCAGGATTGGGACTTACCTGTCTTGTTTATTCTGCCCTCCTCTGCCTGCAGAACACATTCTAGGACAAGAAATGGAGCCCAAAGTGGCACCACCTGAGGTGTTATTTTCAGAGGCATGAAAAGACAGAAAGAAGATATAGTTTGATGTTTGCAAAGCAGTGTTTTTATTTTTTCAAGTTTTTATTAACCATGATTTAAATTTTGCCAGTACAGAGCTGCTTGGTAATAAGAAAAGTTTGGTCTGTCACTCACCCACATCTTCTTTCAGCAACTAACATCCTTTGGAGCTTTCATCTCCTCCAAGGGAACATTTACTGGCGACCCTTAGAAATTCTATCTATTGAATTAGTTACAAAGCTCTTGCAATTATTATGGCAGAAACTGTTCTGCTAATGACTGTCTAAATGTGGATATAACAGTTGCCTTTTGTTGGAAGGATTTGGGGAGACTCTTCATTGGCATCATGGGCTTGTACTTTAGCTTCTAATGAATCTTTTGCTCTGTATCTTATTGGTAACCAAGCAACCGATCACAGAGCCTTGGGATGCTTTGGTAACAAGTTCAGTGTGTTGCCATGATTTTATAATTCCCACATCACCCTTGGAATTGTGTGGATGAAGACTGGGGGAAGCAGAGGTGGTGGGTGGAGGGGCACTGGACAAGCCTGTGTCTACCATGGGTGAAGTTACAGTGTCACGGACGGTGTCAGAGCTAGTGAAGGGTTTCTCTGAGGAAGAGGTGTGTCTGAAGGATTATATGCCTGCTGCAGATAGAAACAACATAAGAAGAAATACAGTTTACTTCTAGAGGACTTCTGGGAGTATCTTAGGAATAGTTTGAGAAGAGAGGTGTGGTGAGAATCATTATTTTGTCCTTAGTTTTATATTATCATTCAGTGTCTGTTCTAGTCTAGCAATGTTTTATGAGTATTTCTATATTGTACTACATGAAGATTAAATTTAATAGATGATATCTCATCTGACATCCAGCGTTTTCCAAATAAATGAGGAATTTGCAACATAGAGCTCATTATTGGCCAGCAGTAAAAATCATCACAGTGATAACATCATTATTATAGGTAATGCAGGGAGCATTTCTCATCTCCCAGGTACTGTGTGATGTGTGCATTGCATCTATACAATAATCTGATCCATTGGACCATTGTATGCACTGTATAGCTTTGAAAGCACTACTTAATTATAAATGAGGTAGGACATTGACTGCCATCATCAACCCGAGGAGAGCTGAGACTTGAACCTGCAGCAAATTATTGTCCTAGATAGCACAGAGCTATCTTATGAAGGTCTGAAACATAGATTTGAGAGTTGGGATTTAATTTAGACTTACAGATAAGAAAATCAAAATTTGGATTGTAGAGTGTTTCCCCAGCATCAACTTTACATCTTATGCATTACTGAGTTCGGTTCTGCACCTTTAGGCCATTTGTGATCATTTGTAAGTCCATGGGACAGCCAATTCCTCTTGGTATGCCATGAGGTAGGTGCAGGGTGATGGGTGTATTCCTTCGTGTGGTGCTGGCACTGGGTCTTCTGGGGATTTTTTACCTTCAAATGAATCTTTGCCTTTCCCTTCTTTTTTCAAGTACTTAATATTGTCTAGTGGCTTTCTAGTTTATCAATACAGAGTAAAATCACAGAATGTGTATAACCTGCAAAGCATTTATTGGCCTGACCCTCACACCATGTCCCCATAGGCCTTTGAAGCTGATTTATAATCAGAAGATGACTTGAGCCAGGACAAGGAAAGGCAGATACACCAAATGTTTACTGGTGTCAAGATGATTTTTCTCTCATCCTTCCCTGCATCCGTCCCCCAGAGGAATGAGTCTGCTGGTGGGAATGAGGGAACTGAATTCTGAAATGTCTCAGCCTGATTCTAGGAAGAACAGTTCAATTCCAGGCTGCATGTCTGTGAGGCACAGGATAATTCTATGTTGGGGAATACTGCTTTCTCATCCTTTCTTCTTCTCACCAGCTTCTCCCTCCCTCTTTCCCTGACTCTTCTTATATCTTCACTTTCTTTCCCTATCTCCTCTCCCTACTTCTTCCTTTAACAAATTACTCTCTTTCTGCAACATCTTTTACATATGTTACATCCAAAAATCTGCAAATGAAGATAGAGAAATATCAATTTTACAACTGAGACACAAACTTTTTTCGATGTGGGGAATTAAAAGATGTGAGAATTTAAAAAAAAAATGAGAGTTCAAGGGATAGATAGGGAAAGTTTCAAAAGAGATTATTTCACCCAAATATAATGCAAGAGGGACTAGAACTCAGGCTCTGTAACTCACCAGTTAGCCAAATAACAACCACATTTGAATTTTAAAGCTGTTGCAGGAAATGATAAAAACTGAGTGGCAGTTCCAGCATTATGACCAGCACCGGCAGGCCACATTGCACCAGAGCTCCAAAATTTCTCAACCCAACTTGGTAAGTCTAGTAGGTCACTACCACACCAGCCCTGTGCTTCAAATCCCCCACGGCCTTTGTGGTACACATCAGGCGAACCCTCGCTTTGCCACTGTACCTTTCTCTCTAGAATCCAGTTGAGTCGCAATGAGAAGAAAAACACCACACAAACTTAGTTTAGAAACAATGGCAACTCAATCTCTGGGTGCAACAACTAGAATCCTAATCTTGTAAGCCATATAAATCTAATTCCTCCAGTGGTGAATCCTGGCGGACTCGCCATGAAACCGGGAAACACAGTAGCTATAGCTTGCCCTTATGCTATCCCCATCCAAAACCCCTCACTCTCTCCTGCTTCCTCTCTCCCTCCGTCCAACTAGGAAGTCCCGCCTACTCACCCAGTGATTGGCTCCTTTACTCATTAGGGGATTGGTTCACAAGAAGTTACCTAAGTATGTGATGTGACTCACTCCTTGTCTGCAGCCCCTTCCAGGAGAGCGGAATTAGCATTAAAATACAAACAGCACCAGGCCTATCCACAACATAAAGCAAATACTATTATTCCACTACTGTGTTACAAAAAATATTTACATGTTTATGTGAGTAGATTTTGAGCTTGGGATCTTAGTTAGAGTATCATTGAGGTATGTCCGGTGGAATTCTGGTCTATGTTTTCTCAGAGAGAATAAGCCACCAAGTATGTGACTTCAAATGTTAGTTGCAAAATTAATATTCTGTTAAATTATTTGTGTGTGTACATGTGTTTGCATAAATAGAAAATAGTTGTTTGATTGGCCATGGAAGACTTCAAATGAAATGACAAAATATTTTTATTACATTTACTTTTATCAACTCGTTTGTCATTTTAGATTAGTGATTCTCAATCTTCCTAAAGCTGTGACTGTTTTATACAGTTCCCCATATTGTGGTGACCCCCAATCATAACATTATTTTTATTGCTACTATATAAAACTGTAATTTTACTACTGTTCTGAATTGTAATGTAAATATTTTTGGAGATAGAGGTTTGCCAAAGTGGGTGTGTCCCACAGGTTGATAACTGCTGTTTTAGATCGAGGGAGGGCTATGTGAAGGATTAGAGAAATAAGGTAATTTGAATGTTGTAAATTCATTCTTGTAACCTATGGCACATCAAAAAAAGACTGTTAAAGGCATTAAAGAGAATCAGATGTAACCTAGTATAGACAGCAAAATAGGCATGATAGAAACCAAATAGCTAAAATTTGACTTATTTTTGTTTTTCACTAAAATTATCTTCAGCCCAAGATTCATAGAGATGAAGCTATTTCTTGTTTTCAACTTTCAACTTAACCTTCTCACCTGTGAGGCTAGTGAATTACATAGTTCCTAGAACATCAAAGCTGGGAGGCTTGGGATGAAACACAGTAACAATCAGTAGATTCTGATATGTGACTGAATGAACTGAAAAAAGCTAAGTTGGGGGGGGGGGAGATTTAAAACAGAAGATTCTGTGAGGCATGAATTTCAGTGAATGGCTCAAATAGTTAACGTGTACATTTTGATGGCACTAATGGTGAAAATGTTTGTTCCACCTTTCTCTTACTCTCTGGACTGTAATCTTTAGTCTGTGGGGTCTCAGGATCACTTAGTCTTTTTGGTGATAGGGTTCTACTGTCTTTGCCAGAAAGATTCCAAGGCAGCTTTTGGGGTTCATCAGCCTGACAGGACAACTAGAGGTCAGCCTAGTGAGAGGCATGCATCTCTTTGTGAGTTTAGTGTTAACTGAAACATTCAGAGGACCACATCTACCTTCAAAGGAGGTTAGAAAATGCAACCTAGAAGTTATATCAAAGACAAAGAGGAGAATAGTGTTTGATTAATGATTGACAGCTTTGTCAAATTAGTGGTTGTCAGTTCTGTTCCAATTCTTTACGTGATTGTTGTGAATGTCTGTAGACGTAGAGTGTACATTTTGAGTCTTTTCTCTTCTCTTCTTTTCTTTTGAAGTGTTAAATAGAATATTCGTTTACTTAGGACATGGAATACTTTTAAACTCCTTGCTAGTCAAACAACACCTTTTGAGTAGGCATTTAAAAAAAAATCTTGTCACTTTTATTGTCTTTTGTTTTTCATAATTCCTTTATAATGGCAAATCTATTGGAGACACACAAAAAGAAAAAACGATTTGGAATGAAAGTTGCCTTTATTGAACCACTGTTGGCTTGGTGACAGCTATAAAATATGTCCATTGTCCCTCTCCTTTCCATGCTTGACCCCTCCCGCTCCCCCTCCCCCTACTGCTCTAAGCAACTGGCATGGAAGCAGGCATTCTTGCCCTCCTTTCTAAATTACATGAAGCCAGCTAGCAGGCAAATAAGCACTGGGTAAGAGCAGACATTTACATAAGGAGCCTATTAATATACTATACAAATGAGGGTCCTGGGGAGAATGTTAATTCATTTCCTACACTGAATGGCCATGATCAGTGTAAATTTTTAACATGGTAGGAGCTAACATAAAAGGTTAAAAAGTTTGGATACACAAAAGAGAAAAGAGCTGACAAATTTTTCTGAAGAGAGTGAGAGGTCATATATGTTTCTCTCAAAGTAAAAGCTCTTACAGCATAGATACATAAGCTGGAAGTAAGATAGTCACCTGGCATTATTTCTTGAAGAGAACTGGGTAGAAGATGGGGATATTTTGTTAAAACATTTTGTCAGTTTTAAAACTGAAAGCATATTTAGGAATCATTGTGAAAATCATCCTATTTACACCACCAAAAGCTCAGAGAGACAGCACATTTGATAGTTTTGAAACTCTCCCAGCAGTTGCTTGATTCATCAATTGGTCTAATCATTGAGTTACTAATTTAACTAAGATTGATTCTAGCCACTGTGCTAAGATTATTGGGCCAGTCACTATATATCTTGGGAAGACAGATACCTGGAACAATCTTCTTGAACCAACAGCTACAATTAAGACCCTTGCTGAAGTGTTTTTAGAGACAAGTGAAAGAAAGGGTTTGTGAAGAATGATGAATGAAAAAGAACAGTTTACCTGACAGCAGAAAGAGCATCTGTGTCAGGTATTTGAATAGCTACTTGTTAAGGGCACATACTGGGTAATATAGGTCACGATAGCAAGAAACTGGAAGAATGGACAAATGTTATAATCTCTGTGTGTTCATGAAGTGTTAAGTTTTATTTGTTTATTTTGGTTTTGTTTCTTGAGACTTGAGTGCTGGGACTCCAATCATGTATCACCATTCTCCGATAGGAGGCATTATGTTTTATCATGCAAGTCAGAGATGTTAGCAAATGTTTGAAACAAAGACTTTTTGGTCAATTAATTAACTCAGTAAATACTTATCAGCCATCCACTGAATATAAACCACCTGGCCTTGGAAGTGTAATAGTGAATCAGATGCCCACAGAGACCGACATTTGGGAGCTGTTATAACCAATATCAATAGCTGTATGAGTTTGAAGGGAAGCTGTTTAGTTAATCAATACCATCAATTACTTCTGAGTTTCTTTTCATGCCATCATCAATATCATCATTTTTGATGTGCCTGATAGAAGTTTTCTGAATCACATACCAAGTGTGGATTTAGAAAGGGTGCTGTTTTATTGCTCTGGAGCATGATTCTATGAAAACACTGTCCAAGCAAACGAAGATTCCTAATTTACTCTTACAGTTGGATGACTTCCTCTCTGGTGACAAGTTTGACTGCACCAGATATGAGATTTCTGCACTGTGCTTCAGCACAGGGTGCTAAGTACAAAGAGAAACAGATACAGAATACACAGACATGTGGACACCTAGCGTGTAAGGTCTGGGCAGGGCAGAGGAATCTTCCTAGAGAAGCCACTAGAAGGCTGAGAAGAGGATGCTTAGCAAGGAGTGGTTTAGCTTGATGGAGGTGGGGGATGTCTCACCTCCTGCCTGCTCCAAGGAGCAGTTGCTGGAGGCTGACAATGAGAGCTTAGAATGCATGTTGCTTGGTGTTGGATCTCTATAATACTTACTCTTTCTCAAATTACATGAAATAATGAAAACTATGGGTCGAGTATAGACTACTGTACTGATGAGGCTTGGATATGTCCTATAAGTTCATGAATTGGAATCTTAATTCTAAACTTCAGGTTTGTTTTCTTCTGGGGGTGAGGACTGCTGAAGGTGAGGCCTGTTAAGAACCAATGAGGTCTAGATGAAGTCATGAACTAAGGTCCCATCTCATATTACCTACTCTATAAGAGGAAGAGAGACCCAAGGTCTGCATGTAATGCCCTAAGCAAGAAAGAAGCTGTCACACCAGATGCTGAGTAAATGCTGCCACAATCCTCTTGGACATCCCAATCTTCACCACTGTGAACCAAGTAAACCTTTATTCTTTATAAATTATCCAGTGTCGGGTATTTTGTTAGAGCAACATAATGTGGACTAAGACAACTACCAAACATTCCCTCTTTCACAGTCTGATTTTCAAGGTTGTTGGCACCTTATTCATGGCCTTCATGATGCTGTCGAAGAATATGAATGTTCTTACACAGTTGACATTTTATTTCCCTTGGACTGACTGGATCACAGGAATTAATAAATATGATCTTTGTTGAACTATAGGGTTTGAACAAAGGTCTGAGGAGAAACATGTTGAGGGGGGGCGGGAAAGCATAAAAAGACTGTAGGTGTGACTTAGTTTAAATTATGGAAAATGTTTTTGCCTCTGTCAAATTTTAGAGGAAGCAAAGAAAATTGAAAAGTAAGGCCTCTAGTAGTGAAGTGCCATTTCTGTTGACCAAATATGATTCCTCATAATGTCAGGGACCTCTTGTTCTCCTTTCGTTGTGATTAGCAGGCACAGACTTTTTCTAGGAGTATGAGTTATCTCCTCTTCTAGTTTTTGTCTGAAGTGAAGTCTATATGTTCTTTTTCCTTTTGTGTCGGAGATCAAACCCAGGTCCTTACCCATCTAAGCTTTCCTTACTAAGGCAAGACAAAATTTGCCTACAGAATAGATGAGAGACATTGTTCTCAGTTTCAACATCACCTTTTCTGACCCCGAATAATTTAGAATGTCCTTCCTGACCTGACACTGTCTTCTTGTAGTTCCTCTGTTCCTGGCAATATTAATTGACTGACGGTATAAGACACCTGGGGGCCATTTGTTTGCTGTTTGTGTCTCTAACTCTTAGTCTCCTCCTATAAAAACAATTTCTAAGTCATGAGTAAAATTTTAAATTGTGTCTCTCTGATGATACACTTTGAGTCTCTGGGAAAGTATTTTAATTAGGCTTTAGAAAATTAGCTGAAAACTCTGTTTTGCTCTCTAGGTAAGAAAGCTTCTGCCCAGGGCTCCTCTTACAGCCACTTGCCTAACTGGCAGGGATGCTGTGGTGTACTTTGGGAGAGAGAAGGGCTCACAGGTCAGTGAGTACCAGCAGTCCCTGGCTCCTGGCTGTTGATGCAGAGAGCTTCCTTGCCTTCTCATCTTATTTTTGGCCTCACTGAGGTACTGTAACCTCCTGCTGGTCAGGTACCTTCAAGACACTCACCTCAGCCTCCTAGTCTGAGCCTTCCAGCCTCAGCTAGGATTTGAACTCGTGGTCCCAGGAGCAGGATGGATTAGTGCTCAAGGGCTCCCACGCTGACTCCATCAAAGCTTTCCTCTGCACATCTCCATTACATGAACAGCTCTGTTAACCAAACCTATTATCTTCCCCCCTTGGTTTTCGACTTGAGAAAGGGAAAGCAACTTCTTTAATGGCCCACAGATTGATGATTAACATTTTACATGTCCCTGCTGCTAAGTAAAAGAACTGCTTTGAGGACAGTGAAATGCCTAGGAGAAGGAAGCGGGAGTCAACGTGGTTTATTAACTTGCGCTGCTTCATTAATCACAATCTTTTTTTATGGTGGTGCTTAAAGGCCCATCCATTGTACTTCTCAGGAATGGGGCAGATCAAAACCAAGTGCTTTTAGTGCACCTTTGACATCTGGCATAGCAGCCGGCTATCTGCGATATTGCTCTCCAGCAGGACGGGGAATGGCATTCACTGTGACCGTGCTGGCCCCTCTGATTTAAGCTACTACCGAGGGCAATGAATTACCTTAAAGGAGCTCCAGTTCAGAACTCCAAGTTTTATGCTGGACCCCTGCCAGCTTCCCCACTTTATGAGTATGAACAATCAGACAATTGAACTGATTTGACTTTGCCACTCCTGGAGTTTCATTGCTGTGAACCTGGGGATGCAATGATGGCAATGCCCAGCTAAGTGCCGCTCTGACTAGCGGCAGTGCCTGCTGCCCGTTCAAGTAGGGCACCCATTCTTGTTAGCTGAAAATGGCTCTGATTTGCAGCAAGGGGGAAAATAGATCCCATGCAATCAGATTAACTCAACTCTGAATGTTATTTTCATTTAACACTGTGGAACCAGGCAGTGTCCCATTTTTTTTTTTTAAATGGTAAACTCATTAGAAGGCAGGGTTCTTTTTCAATGAGTCTTTATAGCATAGAGGTAGAAGCACCTGCTAGGTCTTGCTACAGATTGCAGATATAAACAGACATGGACATGTATAATGTCCATATTCAGCTCCCTGTCCACAAGATCAGACTGTAGAGTCCAAAGAATCGACAGAGCGAATGTTTATTGGATTTATTGAGCAATCCAGGAAGACACAACAGTTCCCTTCAAAAGACAAAAGCCACATTGACCTTTGGGACAGGAAATTCAATGAAGACACTAAAATGCTATTTTCAAGCTTTTCTTAGAAAAAAAAATTAAACTTTATTACTCAAAAATTCTACAGTTCACAAATTTCTTCTGTGAAAATGAAAAAACAGCCCAGTCTGAGAGGCTGTGAGGGAATTGTTGTCTTCTAGATATTTATCTGTCAGGACTGAGCAGATCACAAAGAAGGAGACAATCATCACACTCAATAATGCCTGAGCTCAGGGACTCTCCTGAGCTCACCCAGTAATCCATTTAAACCCAGCCTGTGCAAATCAGAAACATTCATAGCTGAGATGATCTGACAGTGCCTGGATTGATCCCTATTGCTAAGAGGGAAACTGAGGCACACAAAAGCCCATTCATCCCTATGTTCAAATCATATTCAAGGAGCTGCCAGGGTTGGACTTGAGGCTTTCCATTTAGTGCTTAGGCAGTGTTATCTCTGCTAAATCTTTAACGAGATCACAGGAACCGATACTGATGATTCCAAATGATTATGTCACCCACTTAACAGACTATGGCGCTGAACAAAGAATGTTTGTTTCACTCGATGAGGATAGGAAGCCCAGATAAAAGGAAAGATAGGGTAGAGAAACAGACCTTAAAATGAAATGTTGCTCTAACGAGAGAATAATAATAAAACCCCAATCACCTTTATTTTGTTTTTGAAGATTAGATATGTAAAGACTCATACACTTAATAAAACAAACAAACCCAACAGTTCTACTCTAAGCTCAGATAAACTGTCTAGAAGACTCTCCAGCTACAGATCAGACTGTCATCTCAAGAATCACAAACACTGGGCAAAAGTATAAGCTGAATGTCTGGCACAGGGTCAGCAGAACAAAAGATAGTCATGCTGAATAAAATAGAAATCTGAAAACACAGACAACTGTGAATAAAACACCTATTAGTGGTGATAAATATAATGATTGTAAATCCCCCATTAACTACCAATACAGGATGAGAGTTTTAAAACAATCCCATCCAAACACGAAGAAATAAATTCTGTGTATGCATTGGATGTCTTTGGTACAAAAGCATTATCTATCTATCTATCTATCTATCTATCTATCTATCTATCTATCTGTCTACCTACCTATCTATCTATCTATATATATATCTATCCATCTATCTATCTATCTATCTTATTTATTTTGTGTGTGTTTATGGGTGTTTTTCCAGCATGCACAGATGAATGAGCATCATGTGGGTTCTCAGTGCCTATGAGGCCAGAAGAGAGCATCAGATCCCCAGAAATTGAAGTTACAGATAGTTATGAACTCCCATGTGGACACTAGGAACTGAACTGAGGTCCTCTGCAATAGCAGCAAGGACATGTAACTGCTGAGGCATCTCTCCAGCCCCTGCACACCTCACCTGAAGATGGCATAGGTGATGGCAATGGAAACAGGCAGTGGAGGCTGGGTTTGCTCTGTGGATGACGGTATGGGACACAAGGTCTAGGCTGTTTGTAGAGAAGTGGCCCACGCCTGGTGAAAAACACAGCAGTAGTGGTTAGTCTTGATAGGGAACTTGACTGAAGTTGGAATCACTTAGGACATAGAGCTCTGGGTAAGTCTGTTGAGTGTATTTCCTGAAAGATTTAACTGAGGAGGGGAGAGCCAGCCTCATGCTAGCATGTTATCCATGGTCTGGGGTTCCAAGCTGAATACAAAAGAAGCAGAACACCAGAATTTAACTCTCTCTGCCTTGTGAGTGTGAGTGTAATGTGACTAGAGCTACCTTGTGCTCTGACTGTCACAGGTTTGCAGCTGTAAGGAACTGCATCCTCAGACTGTACCAACACAACTCCTTCCTTGCTTAAATTGCCATTGGAAAGTGTTTTGTCTTAGCAATGAGGAATACATAATGAACCTGGGTGTGGGGGACACAGTAACCTTATTATACAGAGTTAGCTAACAGTTCCCATGACATTTTCCTCACTTTTGCCATGCATGGTGGCACATGCCTTTAAGCCCAGGACGTGGGGGGGGGGCAGAGGCAGGTAGATCTTTTGTGAGTTTGAGGTCAGCCTGGTCTGCATTGTGAGTTCCAAGCCAGGCAGAACTCATGGTGAGACCCAGCCTCAAACATTTCCTCTCTTTTGACACCAAATTCATTAAATTTCAAGGGATTCCTGAATCACTCCCAGGTATGATAATCCATTAGGGACACTTATAGCCATCACTAAGACTAGAATATTCATGGCTTTGGTTTCCTACAAGGACATGACCAAAGGAAGAAATTCACAGGAGACAACCCTGGAGGAGTTGAGGTCTGAGATTCTGGTCACTGTCCTTCTCTATCATTGATCATGCTATTTGACAGTACATGTGGCCCTCAACCAACTGGGGAAACTCACTGGGCCTCTGTCTAAACTTTCTGCCAAGGATTAATTGTAAACTTTCTGAATAACTGTCTTTTAATGTCCAGGCTTTCTAGCAGGTTGGGCTAACTCCTTTGGTCCATAGTCCTTGTTGAAGTCATAACTAATACAGTATGGCCCAAAGTCTCATCATAAGTTACATTGTTAAACGGCCAGTGACCCTAGCTCCCATACAGACATTCCTATCAGCTGGTACAGTCTAAGGGCCTGAAGACCACCTCCCATTAGCCAAGAGCAAGTTTCAGACTCATTTTAGGTGAATGTCAACCTTTTATTGACTAAATACATGGCAAAAAAGATTAATAATTTACTGAAAGGGGACAGAAAGGGAAGCAATGTTTGTCTTGTAGACAGAGTAGCATGAGATTGGGGGGGGGAACACCTGAGCTAGGGTAGTTCAGATAGAGAAAGTACACGATCCTAAAGTCAGCCATAGGCCTAAAATCAGCAATAGGCCTGTCATACATGTACACTAACACCAAGTCTTGGGTCTCTGTGGAAAAACATTGAAACAGATGGCTATAAGCTATTGTAAACAGGCAGCTTTTATGGAAATTTATCAGCCTGAGTAGTCATAGACCTTGTAAATAGGTAGCCTTGGCAGATAATACCAACTTAGGTAAGGACAGGTGAATCATAGGCAGAGTCATAGTGACTTGTCCCCTGAACCTTCACCCAGCTGATACCCTGTTCTGAAAGATACCTGTACTCCCCCTGAACATCCACACTCTGGTGTCATCCCCTTCCCCACGTCCTGCCTTTTTGGGTTTATAACCCCTGTGTGAATAAGTAAAAATTACGATTTGATTTAAAAAAATAAATAAATCATAATAAAAAATAGGAAAAAAAAAAGAAAGTACAAGATCAAAGGCAGTGAGTGAGGCACAGCATATTTAGAAAAGAAGAGCAAGGAGCTGATTTCAGGGAGGAGTGAGCAGTGTGTGCACACCAGGCAGAAGGTCAAAGGAGACTGGGAGAAAGATGGCTCATCCTGGGCCTTAGATATCAGGAATTATCTGAGAGAGACTACTTGAGTAAGGGAAAGAAATGTTGCTTTTCCCAGCTAAGTTTAACTGTCAACTTGACCTAGCCTAGAATCATCTGAGTGGAAAGCCTGAGTTGAGGAATTGTTAGATCAAATTGGCTTGTGGGTATATCATTTGGTTGTTATTTGATGGAGAGCATCCCAGTCTGCTGTAAGCAGCACCACTCTTCGGTAGCTTGGTCCTGGGCTGTGTGAGAAAGCTAGCTGAATGTCATTAGCAAACAGCAGTTTCTCATGTTTTCCTGCATTGGAGTTCCTGCTGGACTTCCTATCCAGACTTCCCTCAGTGGAAGATGGTGACTTAGAAGTGTAAGCTAAATAAATTTTTTCATCCCTAAATTGGTTTTGGTCAGAGTGATCTATCACAGTAACATAAAGGAAAATTGAATGTTGTTCTAACAAAATATTTGAGATGAGGTCACTGCAAAGCATAGAGACTTTTTGAACTCATGTTTCTGGAGACTGAGACATGGCTGAGCGTGGTACCTGCACTGACTGCGAGTCTTCCCATGACATCACAGCATAGTGGGTGACAGGTATCACAGAGCATGGCAGACTAAGGTCAGACTCCACCTTCCTCTTCACATAAAGCCACACATGCTATCACAGGTTCTACCCTCATGGTATGTCCAAATACTAACTGATTCCAAATTTAAGTCTTCATTTCTCCTTCAACCTAAGGGTTACTGGCAAAAGATGTTTAGATGCTTTGATTTTCTGTTTTTGATGGTAGTAGGCTCTTCATGAGGCTTAATAATTTCTTAGTTTTGGAATTTATTGAGAATTTGTTTGTGATTAAACACATATTTTTAATGAATGTACCATGTGTTTGAAAAATAATGTGCACTTTAAAGTTTATTGGGTACAGAGTTAAATATTTATCTATGAGACCAAACTTGTTAACTGTATTGTTGCAATCTTCTCTAAATTATCTTGGAAGAAACTTATTTGATCTTTTAGAGTCTAAGCACTTTGGTTCCATGTCATTTTTCAGTTTTTCCTCAGAACTCCAATATACTTTGGAAGTAAATGGTGAAGTGCATAAAGGACATTCAAGTATTGAATACACTAAGTGGTTTTGTAAATTTTTTTGTTATTAAATAGTTCACGTTTAACTTTCTTGAATTCTTTTATTTTCTGGTTACAGTTTCTATGCCCATAAATTGTTTCTTTGTTAGTTTTATCTAGTATTTAAAAGCTGTAGTTTTATATTTATTACTACTGTGTGTGTGTGTGTGTGTGTGTGTGTGTGTGTGTGTGTCTGCGTGTGTGTTTGCATGCACATGGGGGGTGTGGAGGAGGGTGTAGGGGAGGGTGGATGTGTGTGTGTGTGTGTGTATGTGTGTTTGCATGCATATGTGGGGGTGAAGATGGGAGTATGTGTGAGCATATGTGCATGTTCACACTCTCCATAGTGCACATTTGGAGACCAGAAGACAGTATGCAGGACTTTATTCTTTCCTCCTACCGTGTGAGTTCTAGAGACTGAAACTTGGCCTGTCAGGAAGGCGGCAAGCACCTTTAGTATTGTTAGCTTCAGTGGTCTACTCAACACATCAGGGAACCTCAACTGAAGAATCACCTTCTTCTGATTGGTCTGTGTCTATATCTGCAGACACTTTCTTGCTTGTTAAGTGATGTGGGAGGCTCCAGTCCTCTGCAGGCAGTGTCCGCTCTTTACATATGGGTTGAGCATGTATAATGAAAGCGTCCTGGAAGCAAGCTGGATAGCAGGATTCTTCTGTGGTCTCTGCTTTAGTTCCTACCTTGGGTTATCTTGATGGACAGCTAGTTTGTGAGCCAAATCTGTAAGCCCTCTCCTCTCCAACTTGCTTTTGGACATGGTGCTTATCACAGAAACAGAAATCAAATTACTAAATATGCATAGCCATCTTGCTGGGTTCTTTCTCTAGGGTAATTGTTATTATTATTATTATTCCATTTTCTAATTTTCTCTTCCAACCATCTTTAAAATAGTGTTTTGAAACAATACATATTAAGGTATTTAAAAATAAACAGATTCATGAGTTTATCATTAAGAGGAGACAGCACGTCCCTCTTATAATTTATGAACACAGGTTACCTCTTCTGGTGACATCTCATTATATATTTTGAGTGCGTAATGGTTCCACCATTTATTCTGTCTTTTCCTTTTAGAAGTTAAATATTCAACATAGCTCTTTATCTTCTTGGGGAGGGGGAAAGAGAAAGAGAGAGCATGTTTATAATTCTGTTTACATAGGACTGCATTTTATTGCTATTTTTCCTATTTATGGCATTTATTACTGTAGTGTGAGTTTTCCTTTTCTGTAGTATTTCTTTTTTTGTATTATTTTTTATAATATAGAACTTTAAAGAGGTGCACTTTTTACATACTTATTCATTTAGCAACCCAATAAAAATGTCTTTTTGATTTGAATACATCCTTTGAAAGGCAGATTTTTTTTTATTTTTTAGAAATAGTTATTTTATAATTATAAAGATGGTTTTACCTCTACTCTCCTATATTTAATTCATTATTCTTATTGTGTGTGTTGGGGAGTGTGGGTGCACACATGTACAGTGAGTGTGTGGACACCAGATAACATCTTTTGGACGTTGGCTATCTCCCTATGCCATAGGTTCTATGGATTCAACTCAGGGAGTCAGGCTTGCTCACTTTACTCATGGAGCCCTTCCATTGGCCTCTGCTTTCTGATACTTATCTGATTATTTAATTCTCATCAACTATACCTCATGGTTTCCATCTCTTCCTACATCAACAAGAACTTTTATTAAGAATGTCTTTTTGTCAGTTATTACTAAATCTGTAAGCATGTCCATGTTCTCATATAGACTTTGTTAACACACAGAGACTTATTAGGGAATACCTGCCACATGAATACTGCAGTGCGGCATAGAAATTATTTTATTAACTCGATAAACTGCCTCAATTGTGACTTTCTAGCCCCGCTAAAATACGAATGGCTTCCTTCTATCTCGCAGTTGTGCTTGGCTTCATTTTAAGAAGGGAATTTGTATTTCACAGCTAAAGTTTGGAAGTCCTGCCTGCAAATATTGATCTTCTGTGACACCAGTTTTCTCATTATAGGCTGTTGGGATGCTCAAATGAAGAATACATGTGCAAGGCAGAGCTGTGATGAATTCTGCAACAGCTTCCATCCTTATTGCATAAGGTACTCAAGTTAGCATCAGCTAGTTCACTTTGATAGCGAACTTCATCACCTTCAAATATTTCATTTTCAATCAGCACGGTGTAAAAAAAATAATAATATGAGATCATGTGCTCAGGGACTCACTGGGAATATGGGTATTATTTACTTAGAAATGGATAACATGTAGTTCTCTTTTAAAGGCAAACTCTGGAGTTTTGTTTTTGTTTTTCCCTGCTGATCCTTATAACACATCTGTGGAATACAGCTTCCCAGTGGTCATTTTGGTCAAACACAAAGCTGAACAGATGTTCACTCAAGTCTCAGCCACCTGGCAGGCCATCGTTGACTTGGCAGGAGCCTCCAGACTGGGGAATTCGAGGGAGACATTTCATCCCAGCTGACGGCAGGATTATGAGTCAGTGAATCAGTGTGAGACACAAGGTTTACTACAGGCATCATTGGGAATGGCATGGAGAGCTTGGGGAGTCACATCCATCAAGCACGAGCATGAGGAGCCAGCAGGTGAATTATGGGCCAAAGCTGTTATGCCAGCTGGTGAGACGTTGCAATTGAACTCCAGTGCAGGTAGGGACTGCCCTTGTTAACATACGGCAATTGGGAGACTTGGCAAATACTTTGCCACAGCCTTGTCTGCAGAGGATTATCACTGCACTGGGCACACAGAAATTTACAGAACATTGCCCTCTGGTTTCTCTCACATTGAGTTCCATGAACTTCTTTTCAAGCAAAGAGCTTGACAGGCCCAAAAAAATCTCTTGCTTCATAGTCAATAGTCAAAGGCTGTTCTA
Organism: Grammomys surdaster; assembly: GCF_004785775.1. Taxonomy (NCBI): domain Eukaryota; kingdom Metazoa; phylum Chordata; class Mammalia; order Rodentia; family Muridae; genus Grammomys; species Grammomys surdaster. Next base: position 1,693,381 of record NW_021604643.1, on the reverse strand, counting down.
TCTTGGTCCTTACACAAAATAGATACGGTTTATTAGCATATTAATATAGAATGACAAAATAACTTAATAAATAATTTTATTTTAAATATGATTTCTCCAGCAATTAACTTATGGCATAAATAATATTTTACCATTTTTTTCTATGAGACTTAGATTACATATACAATTCCCTCCCTGTGGATAGCCAAACCTCTTCTACAGACATTTGTGAGTTTCTTACGAATATTTAAATTCTCATCATTTCATGCACCATTTGAGGTTGACTATATTGGGAGTACATGGGGGTACTGTTACAGTTTATCTACAAAATGTCCATATGAAAAATATTATGTGTTTGAAAACTTGGTTCCCAGGTACCATTTTGGGAGGTTAAGCGACCACTGGATATGAAGCCTGTCTAGGTTACCCACAGCACTTACATCTGGCTAGTCCTACTTCCAGCCCAAGTGCCCATCTTTCTATCTGCCACTGTGATGTGACCAGTGGCAGCAAGCTACAACTGTCACAGACCAATTTACTCAGTTGCTATGTTTTCCCTGTAGTGAAGTGTGAGCCAAAATAAAGCCTTGCCCCTTAACTGGTTTCTGTCAGTTACTTGGACATAGTGATGATTAAAAAAAAAGTGTGACCAATACTGTTGAAGTAATTAAATAAAAACGGCCTTTGGTCAAGCTGACTATCTAAGCTGTGGCTGCTCTGCCTAGCTCAGCCACCATGTTTCTCGGCCAGAGGGCATGTGTGTGCCGCAGCTAGGACCGGCCCTCCAGAAACACCAGCGTGGGAGATGGCTCTGTCAATCTTCCAGGCTGTCTCTGTGAGGCTGGGCATTGCCCAGACCATTCTGCCATCCATGCAGGCCCAGTAAGAGAATGAGATTCTAATGCTTAAAGATTAATCAACGGCTTTATATATTTGGTAATGCTCAATAACAAGATGCCCACTCAATCAGAGGTGTAACCCAATACTCAACCTAGATATACCAACTACCTTTGACAATGGGAGACACGTGAATATCCGCCTCCATTTTCCCTTCTCTTGTTCTCCTCCCTGTCTCCTAGCTCCTCCTCTTCCTTCTCCTCTTCCTCTTCCTACTCCTCCTCTTCCTCTCCTTACTCCTCCCACCTTAGCTCCTCCCACACAATACGAGTGCACATTGTTGAGTAAGAAGCCATCGGACCAAAGTCCACGCTGCCACTATGTTCTGCAGGTTCTCAGAACCATCCTGTGGTGGGCAGTTCATGGGTTACTACCTATCAAGGCACTGGCTCCATGATCTCATCAGTTCCTTTCTTGGTTTGTCCTTCATTTCTGCATGCACGTCTTTCATTCTAGACAGCCCTGAAGGCTGAGTTTTTCTCCCCAGCCATCAAGTCCCAGTAAGACTGAGTTTTCTATGTAATAAAAAAGTTCTTCCTGAGCAGGTGATGGAGAAGGTAAGAAATGGGCAAATGTGTTACTTTTCCTTGGCTGTGATAAAACACTGTGTGGCCAAGGCAGCTTATATAGAGAGAGTTTGTATTGGCTTACAGGGTCCCAGTCCTGAAGATTAGAATCGTAATGGCAGTGAGGCAGTAGGATGCAGGCATGGTGGCAGGAGCAGGAATCTGAGAGCTTACATCTTCATGTCTTGAACAAATAAGGGAGGGAGAGAGGGAGAAAGGGAGGGACACACACACACAAGAAAGGGGGGAAGGTGAAGGAAGGGGGAGGGAGAGAAGGAGGGAAGGGAGAGCGAGAGAGCAAGAGAGAGAGACATTGGTGAAAGTGGTAGAAACTTTTTAACCTCAAAGCTCTTCCCTAGAGATATACTTCCTCTAACAAAGTGGTTCCACCCATCAAAAAGCTGGTACCTTCCCCAAACTTCATCAACTGGTAACCAAGTGTTCAAAAGCCCAAGACTTATAAGGGACATTTCTCATTCAAAGCACGGCAAAGGGTATATTCTTTTTTTTTTCTTGCACGTTAATCTAGATGAGCTGAAGCTAATTCAGATTCTTTGCTTTGTTTTGTTTATAAAACAACAAACTCCCCCCAAAACAGGGAAAAAAGAAATGACTGTTTGACTTAGCCTATGGATGACTACCTCTGCAAGGGCAGTATTGTAGAATTACTCAACTCAAAATTAGCCCCCACAGAGGCATGTCAGACCTTTGTGACAGCTGGCTTCTGAGCTTCATCCACCACTGAGCACCAAAATGCTCAGATGCCAGCAGATCCAGGAAGGTAGAAAAGGGCAGAGGGTAAACTGAGAGATCTCTGTCCTGTCTGGAGGAAAGGGTTTGCCTGGGATGAGTCACCGTTTCAACATGTCTGTGGGGAAACTGCTGCCAGACCCCGTCTGTTTTCCCTTTTGTTTTACAAAAGAATCTGCAAATGTTGATTTAATATGAAATTTCCTAATTAGATGAAAACTAAACAAAACATGTCTGGGTAAGATTTGGAATGCGGCTGCCAATTATTCTGCATTTTAGCTCTCTCCTCTTCTCTCTGTTTCTCCCCCTCTCTCCCTCCCTGCTCCTCTCTCTGCTTCCCCCTCCCTTCCTGCCCCTCCCTCTTCTTTTTCCTCTCCTCCTTCCTCTTCATCTCCTTTCCTTTCTCCCCTTTCATCTTTCTACTTTCATCTCTCATTCTTTCTCTTCTCTCTCTTTCTCTCCCCATCTTCCTCTATCCTTTCTCTTTCCTTATCCTTCCATTCTTCTTCATCACATATTCTTGTAGATCTTCTAGATCTCCATTTAAATGACAGTCTTTTTCTGCTCTCCCATTTTATCTTACAGCTATTTCCAAGTAGATTTAATCACTTTTCAGTTCAAATACATTTTTCAAAGTATCAAACTCTTTGTTTTCTGGTCTATTTGCCTTACTACACCTTGGAAGCCTGAAGGACAGAAGCCATGTTAGCTACCTGCTATCTCAGGAGTGTCATATAATGCTTACCACATAGCTCTCCAAGTATGTTCAGAGGATGAGGGAAACAGACATGCCTCTTAGCTGAGGCCTGATCACCTCACTTCTCTGTTTCACTTCTCACACAAAGTGAGGTGATATGATGCTCATATGGACCAGAATAGTCGCCTTTAGGAAATTCTTATGCTTTATTTTTGAGGACAAGCAAAAAAGTAGCTGGTTCAATATATACGAAAGAAAAAGGTATGTTTTCAGCAAATATCTGGGCTCTGTTTTCGAAGAGCCTATTAAAAAATTCCACTCCTCAAATTATTCGACAAAATAAAAACAGAAGGAACATTTCCTAACTTGTTTTATGAGGTCACATTTACCCTGATACCCAAACCACATAAAGACCCAACAAAGAAAGAGAGTTACAGACCAATTTCCTTTATGACATAGATGCAAAAATTCTCAATAAAATATTTGCAAACTGAATCCAAGAACACATCAAAAAGATCATTCACCATGATCAAGTAGGCTTCATTGCAGAGATACAGGCATGGTTCAATATACATAAATCAATAAATGTAAACCACCATATAAACAGACTGAAAGATAAAAACTACATGGTCATCTCATTAGATGTACAAGAAGCCTTTGACAAAATCTAACACTGCTTCATGATAAAAGTTCCAGAGAGATTAAAGATGCAAGGATATACCTCAACATAATAAAGACAGTTTACAACAGTCCAATAGCTTAAATCTCGAGAAACTCAAAGCAGTTCCATTAAAATCAGGAACATGACAAGGCTATCTAGTCTCTTCCTGTCTATTCTATATAGTACTCGAAGTTTGTTCTACTAGCTAGAGCAATAAAACAACCATTGCTGAAGATACTCATTGGACACAGAGAAGTCAAGGTGATGCCTACATAGAGCCTTCACCTCCATGGGCTAGCATCTTATGTCCTATGACCTACCAAAAAGGAAATGTAAACACCAACCCAGTCACAAAACCTTTGATCTACAATGGTGTTCTTTATTCACGATATGCCAGTGTAATGGTGGAACAAAGTTTGTGGGAGTAACCAATGAATATCTTATTTAATTAAAGGACTAGTCTACTAAATGGAACCCATATCTGACACTGCTTGCATGACCAAGAACTTGAGACTAGATAGCCTAGCAATCCCAGGGACCTAGGGTAAAGCCAAACACTACTTGTCTAAACAAACAAACAAACAAACAAACAGCCACCATCAATAAAATGATTCCTAATGACCTTCTGTTATACTCATGGACAGTGCCTTGTTCAGCCACCAGAGAAGCTTCTTCCTGCAGCAGATGGGAACAAATACAGAGAGCTAGACATTATTCAGAAAGTGAGAGACCTTGAAACATTTAGCCCTGAATGGGATGTTTCCACTAAATTCCTCTCCTCAGGGCTCATGGAACACTGAGGAAGAGGAGGCATAAAGAGTGTAAGAGCCAAAGAGGATGGAGGACACAAGAAAATAAGTTGCTCTAGAGCAATAGGATCAACGCACATGCAAACTCACAGAGACTGAGGCAGGATGTAGAGAGCCTGCACCAGTCTGTACCGTGTGGGGATCTGGTACACCCTAGAGCTGAAAAGAGAAATAGACGAATGTCTCCAGCTAGGATCAATCTCCAACTGATAAATACTTGAAAATAAAAATTTAGTTTTCTCCAAGGGAGTCTCACTGGGGAAACAAACTACTCTTAAGAGTTGGCTTCGTGCCCAGCAGTAGATGGCCAACAGAAAAACGTGTCTTTGGAGGCTCCTAATCTCATAATAAAGTTTCAGGCTTGTCTCATTTTTAATTTTTTATCACATTAATTTTATCATTGTTATATATGATAGATGTATATAATATAAATGTCTTTTTACCCTACAAGTACTTTGTGTGTATTATGGCTTCCAGTTTAGCATTTTTATAGGATCCCTGAGTGTGTGAATGAGTGAGTTTCTGTTTTTTTTTTTTTCTGTCTTTTTTGGGGGCTCTTTTCTTCTGTTTGTTTTGTTCAATTCCAATGTGTTAGTTTTATTTTATCTTATTATATTTTATTATTATCTCACAGAAGCCTGTTTTCTAGTGAGAGAAAAAGGTGGATACGGATGGGAGGGGGGAGGAGCTGGGAGGAGTAGAAGGAGGGGAAACTGTAATCAGGATATATTATGTAAGAAAAAAAAACTATTGTCAATAAAAGAGGAAAAAAGGAAATAAGAAAAACATTCTCCTGAGCCAGGTATCTGGGCACAGGGAAGACGTTAGTTTTCCCTGGAGTATAAGGGGACATGCAAGAGAGTGAATGTTGGAACATGGGATCTACGAAGATAGCACTGTAGACTCCTTTCTGTCTCATGAACTGCAAAGAGCTACATAACTGCTGCTTTGAATATCTTGTCTGGATAAGAGATTTAAATTATGCTTAGAAATAGCTAAGCATTTCCCAAGAATGACGCCATTTAATGGAGCGCTAAGGGCTCTGAAAGTTCAGATAAAATTACTTCTGGAGATGGAAATACTAATTCCGAAAGGAATTATAATTGGGAAGGTGAATTCAGAGGAAGAAAACTTAAGTGTCTTCCACAATCATCTAAAATAATTAGTCTTGATGAAGAAATCTATAAGGCAAAGAGTATGCTTTACTTGAATGATGTACAGTCAAGATTTGTGCGATGGGGTGCTTTTAACGTTAATTTTCTTATTCATTAGTTGAATGTCATCCATATAAATGTATATAAAATACCTTTTGGTCACACTCAGCCCCATGGAGTCCATTCACTCCCACTGGTTTTCCCACTATTATGCCTCTTAATTTTGTTTTTGTTTTGGTTCCCACTAGGTTTAGTCAGGCCACCTGAGTGGGCAAGCGAGTGGAGCTATCAAGTGGAGCATGGACAGGTCACCAGTGGCTACAGCACTGTAAACAACGACTCTCTTCTACAGCCATCGCCTGCCAATAGCTCCCCAAGGAGGCCCCACCCCAGTGAGTCCTTCCTTATCCAAGACTGGATGGATGACACACCTGGTCTCCTGTGGGCACTCACAGCTGCTGTAAGTTCATGAGTGCAATGCTCAGATTCTCCTCAGAAGATAGCATTTCCTGTGCTTTTCCCACCTCCTCTTTTGTGATGTTTCCTGAACATCACAGGAGTAATACACCTGTCACACTGAAGAATACTCGCTCAGTTGTCACTTGTTCTAGCACCTTGACTAGCCATTAGTCTTTTTAAACCACTGTTTTAAAAAAAGTTTTAGCCACTGTGCAAAAAGCTTGTTTGTTTGTTTGCTGACAAAGGCAGAGAGTAGAAGTAGTCTCTGGGTAGTCAGGTAAATATTAAGGAGTCAGTTTAATAATATATTCATTTAGTGAAACAGAAGCAGTAGGTTCTGTTTGAGCCTATGATCTCTCCAGCCTTAGGCCCTTGACCAGGTCCACAGTGACTAGACATGAACTACCCTCTGCAGGAGGAAGCTGCAGATACAGTCAGAATATAGTTGTTTACTCCGTTAGCATGCAGGTCATAACTGTATGAATCGGTACATCCAATGGATTAAGTAATTGCCTTATTTGTATATGTGTGTGTGTGTGTGTGTGTACATGTATGTGTATGTGCCTGTGTGCATGTGTGTGTGTGCATGCATATGCCAGGGCACACATATGGCGCTCAGAAGACAACTTTGTGGAGTCAGTTTCTCCTACCGTTTAAATGGATTCTAGGAATTGAACTCAGGTTACCAGGCTTGTCCAGCAAACAACTTTACTTGCTGAGCCATCTCATCAGCCGCCAAAGTGTTATTCAAATGGTAAAGATTTTACTGACTAGTCAAGGCTAGAAATATCTTAGGGTATAATGTCTTTAAATACAAGACCAAAAAATAAAAATTATAAAGTTTCTGGGTGTGCTATGGTTTTAGTCTCTGTCAGGGAATTTTAAGGTACAGTCTACCCAAATTCAGCAGTGGGTGATGTGGCTGCGTAGTTTGAGGAGAAGGGAAGTTCCTGCCAACTGGGAGGTGGAAGACAGGTTACTGTGGGACAGACTTTCTGATCCTACCTTCTCTGCCCATCAAGCCTATCATGTGGTTCTCGAGTCAACCTCACTTCACCTAATCTTTTCAAAGCTGGGGAAAGGCCAACTGGCACCATAGCTCCCTGTGTTTGAGGATTGCTGGATTTTAGGCTTATAATGTTTGGTGAGCATGCATAGCAAAGAAGAGAAGCAAAGCAGTGAAGTCTCAGTGACACCAAGTGGTGTCCCAGGATGGGTCATAGCTCTAGGAAATCTCTTCTGCTGTTAGTTGGTTCTGTAAGAAGATTACAAATTCTGTTTTCTCCTCCTAGTTAAATGTTTTTTTTTTTCCTGGCTGTGGAGGTGCTGTGAAAGTTTGTCGTTTATATTTGTATTCATCATATGTTGTAGGATGTTTGCTTCCTGAGTAAGGTTCATAGAAGGGGTACTTGGGCTAGATGAGTTTGAATTCTCACTTTAACCCATTTACCCCTTTGCAAGCCTCTTCCTAGTTCCTCCAGATCGTTTTGTTCTCTCTCTCTGTCTCTGTTATGTGTCTTTGATTTGTGTCATTTGCATAAAGAATACAGTATGTGATTTGTAGACTGGGTGTCCATGATGACGATGTTTGAGTAATAGCATCATTTTCTTGAAATCGACTTGAGGTTTCCATGATCATGTTGAATGAGTGAGAAATCAGAAAATAGATGCACTGTGTTAGAAGGGAGGAGAGCCTTGACTTTCTGTATAGTCACAATCAAATTAAAGTGAGGTTATCAGATAGAACCGGCATCCTTATAATAAGGAAGGATGTGGACACAGACATGCACACAGCGAGCATGCCATGTGAGGATGAAGCCACAGACTGGGACAAAGTTTCTGCAAATCTTATACAAAAGACAGTATGAAGCTTGCTTAAAATGAGCTAGAAACTTTAGGTGTGGAACAGAATAGTTCCTTCTCATAGGAACTTTCTCAGAGGTGAGCACATCTCAGAAGTGTGAGAACATACACTTCTGTCTTAAAGCACACTGTTGTGAGACTTTAGCCCTAGAAAACTGGTCCACTAGTAGGGAGACATTATTGATGATAAGAGAGAAATGGTTCTTAAACTGTTGTCACTCACATGAGGAGCCTTGGGGAACCTGGGAAATTGTTGCTGAGTGCCCATCTTCTGAAGCCATCCCAGTTACTGCATGTTTCTTCACAAACCTTAGGATAGAAATTCTCTTCTTTGGTGTCTGTTATGAGACATAGTAAACTTTGCTGGCAGAGAACTCGGGAGCGGGGGCAGGGGGGAGACAGGGGAGGGGGATGGGGAAATGAGTGTCAATCAGTTTTCCACATCAAAGAATTTCTCAGTGTTAGGAGTTAAAAAGAACTGAATGCAGAGTCAGGAAATAGAGGGGGAAACAAACTCATCTCAAAAGTGGTACCCTGTTACTACTCCTGGTTTCCTCTCTGGAGAAAAGAAGGGAGGAGTCATTCTCTCAAGGCTAGTTGCTGATATTCGGCCATCTTCCTTCTCATTAATTTTGGTAAAAGCATGGGTATTTGGGGCTCCTGGTGGAGGGTGATGTTGAAATGACAGTAATCAGCTGAAAATGTCAGGGGAGGACCCCAAGCATTAGTAGGTATAGTTATTAGGCATCAGAATGCCTACACTGTGCTATGAATTTGGATGGCATGAAGGTCTGCGAGACAAGGCTATCAAGAATTAATATCATAGAATCATATTTATTCAGTCAGTTAAGTTTAGCAAGGCCAAGTGCAATTAGAGGTGGCCCATGCTAAGATGACATTAGTGGGTTTGCTGAATGTCCTGTTCTTTTCAGATTAGGCCAGGAGGCTGCTGTCACTTGGGGAGGGGTGGCAAGTGGGGACAGTTGCTTTGGTCTCTGACATATCTCATGTACTTTAGCTTGGTCTGATAGTGATGACATGTGGCTGGTTCATGTATTTAAGGAAAGGGATCTGTGATAGGAGCAGAGATTTGGGTAGAGTTCGCAGTGCAATCATTGGTGACAATCAAGAACCTAGAACAGGCTGTGATAACATGCTTACTGTGTCTCATCAGGCACTGGAAGACCCAGTTAGAGACCAAGGGACACATATAGTATCTCCCTGTCACAGAGTAGCTCTGCTTCTGTGATCACTGCACAGCACCTTGTGGTATCTGCATGTCCAGTGTCGAGGTGCTCTTTGGCATATTCTTCGAGAGTTAACACTGGTTCCAAAGGGTGAGCACTTCTACTTTTGAAAACTGGATTCATGTCACTTTCCTCCAGAGCATTGTGACTCTAGTGAGCCCAGCCTGTACCACTCCAAATTTGAAAAAGCCATTGGCTCTTTTAGAACTACATTTTTCATTGTTGCCCTGTGGTTGTGATTATTAATTGTTACCTACTCTACAGGATGACATAAACAAGATTCAAAGCACTCTGGTGTGCTGAAAAACATCAATTTCAGTGGGGCTTTACCAAACCAAACCAAACCAGACCAGACCAGACCAGACCAGACCAGACCAGACCAGACCAAACCAAACCAAGCCAACAAGCAGCACAGATCCAGAGACTTGATCAGTAATAATCACCCTGAAGTGGTGGTTAGATATTTGCGGTGTCTCATTTATTTTAAACTCTTTGCAGCTTTCAACAGAGTATCCAAAAGATTGGGTTGCTATGGCTCTGCTGTGGGGTGAATTCCCTTTTGTGCAAATGTTGGGAAAAAGAGAGTTGTTACTTTTGAGAGACATTGCTCCTCTTTTAACTATATGCCATGGCTGTGAAGAAGTACATCTTTTCAAAAAACATTTATCCAATCAGTTCACCTTAGCAAGGTCAAGCCGATTGTATCCTGGTACGCTATTTGGTCAAAATGTCCTCTGGGTCTCTTCTCTAAAAATCACTTTTCGCTTAGGACAGATCTGGGAAACACAAGAATTCTAGTGAAACAATTACCCATCATTCAATGGAAAAGAAGACAACTCTATAAGCCAGAATCTACAGGACTTCATTCTTAAAGCCTCAGTTCTCTTCCCTCCCCATCCAGTCCTCCCTTGTTCCCTGTGTGTGGAAAAAAAGCACCAGGGGAGACTTTTTTTTTCTTTTTCTTCTTTTAATTTGTTCAGCATTGAGGGAGGGAAGGTCATAAACATTGATTGTCATTTACAGGAAACATTCAAAAATCATGTGTGCATTATCTGGGAATGCTAACAGTATTCAACTAATAATTTACAGGACATAAAATAAGGACAGACCCCGTTACATTCTAAAGTAATATAAAACTCTTTTTAGTTGTTAGGGAGTGCTGCTTTAATCTATTATATTTATAATTAAAAAAATTCAATGCTTACTTCCTAAATGACTCAGGCTGCAGTTTTACTCACAGACACAGAAATTAGGGCTTATATATTAAACAAGGAAAAGAGAGAGAGAGAAAGAGAGAGAGAGAGAGAGAGAGAGAGAGAGAGAGAGAGAGAGAGATCAGAAAATTGCAGATTTAAAAACTACATATACCACTGGGTTTATTTGTAGTTTGCCTTTTGCCTCTACAGGCTGGTAAGAGTATATGGTAATAGAGTAATTCAGCTCCGGAAAAACCAGTGGTTGACTCCAGAAGGCCTTGCTCTTTTGAAAAAGTATACTTAGCTTTTCAGAATGAATGCTTTTATTTTACATACTTGTGGCAATGCAGCATTGGCACAGTGCCACAGTGGTGTGCATGCTAACGAGGAGCGAGCTGTACCTTCCACACTGCTCCTCCAGGTGCAGTGGGGAGTAGGCACGGCCAAGCCCCAGCCAGTCCATGGCTTGATCTCTGGACTCAGTGGCTCTGCACATTGCACTGTAGGCTGGAGCTACGGCAGAAGCATTAAACCTCAGAACATTGGAAGTATAGGAAAATCATTTATCTCAATCCTAAAAGCAAGGAAGCATTGTCAGGGATTTCAAAAATATTGGAAAGTCTCATTTAACTAAATATCTTTTTTATTATTATTTTATAAATCGATCATCATAAAATACTAGCCTTTTAAAGTCATATTTGGGATGCAGGGGAAAAAAAAAAGCGTCAGTTTCACCGGCCCGGCCCTGCTCTTCCCTCTGTTGCTATCTTTACCCTCCGACTTCTCTACCTCTCAGTCTCTCCCCAACCCTCCCCAGCTTCTTTACTACATTTATTTGGTGGAGGTCAGTTATGGCTTCAGCAAATGAGTGGTCTGACCTCAAAGTTATTAATAAGAAATAAACATGTACAAAAATATTTTGTTCATCAGAAAGCAGGGTTTGTCTTCCTTAAGCTATTCTGTGCAGAATGGGCTTGGACAGAGCCATTCGCTATGAGGAAAGACAACTTCATTTAGACAACAGTTTCTTTCCACACATTCCTTTTTCCCATTGTCTAGTTTGGATGGAGTTTGCCGGTCTTAGGCCAATCTTCAATACAAGTTCTTTGGAGCGGTTAATTGATAGCCCTGTCCCTTTCTTAGTTGCACTACAAAGAGAAGCATACAAGTAACACTGACGACCCGTCCAGATGCGTTAACCATTACAACCATTTCCCATTTAAGAAACTGAGAGGTACATAACACTCAGAAAGGAAGCGAGTACATATTTTATCTTCGTTGTTTATCCCTCTCTAAAAAATTGTTACAAAGTCTTATGCTTAAACAGAGACATAGAAAAACCAGTGTATTCACTGTCTCCTGTTATTTACAGCAAAAATTATGGAGACAGCATACATTGGATTAGACCTTCCACAAGCATATATTAAAAGTAATTACATTTGAAAAAATATTTTTATTTTTCCTCTACATTTCTACAATACATACTCAGTTTTCTGTGTATGTGAGTGTGTGTGTGTATGTGTATGTGGTTTGCATTCTTGGATGTGTGTTAATGGGGAAAATCGAATGGTGCTGTGCTTGGGTGTGGCGCTTGTGGCTTTCAGACTTTCCTCATGAGTGTCTATGTATGGCTGTACTAGTGACATGAGAGAGTCTACCATCAGCCACAGCCAGAACATCCATGATATCCTCCATGACAGCCCCATGCTGTCAACAGGGGTGCAGATATCTGCATTTCCCATAGTTGGGTAGTTGGGCTTGTTTAATTCCAGTAATCTTTGTGCTTTAGTTTTGGCTATGAGAACAACCACTGGCCTGGTTTCTCTGATCCACTGTACGTTGTGCTTTGGTCATGCAGGAAGCATCGGTTGCTGTGACCAGTTGACCTCGGAGGAATTTCAGCAGCTTAGGAAAAAAGTGCACAGACAGACAGTCCCACCTGCTGTGTAGGAACCAGTGACCTGTGACCCGCACTTCAGAACAAGGGGGCGAGGCTATCTTGATGACAGAATAAATTGCTCAGAAAAGTACAACTAAGAGAAAGGGAGAAAGTGTCACAGATTTGAAGCCATACATTTAAGGACACATATACAGGTTCACAAACATGAAAGTTATATATCTGACTTTCAGGGGAAAAAAATGGACAAGAAATCTAGTTCCCTTTGGCTCTTCTACAGTGGAGCTCGGTGGGACACATGCAAGTGTCTTTTGTAAGCCATCATTCAATGGATTTGCCTTTATCTTTCGATTGCTACTTTGTTCAAGCAAACCTGGCATTATATTTTTGAGAAGTGATAGGAAAATGTGGAAACTAGATCGAGAGGGAGAACGACAATATCTCTTCTCTCACCCACTTTACTAGAATCCCAATGTCATCCTCTATCAAACCTGATCTGACTGGCTCTAACCCAGTAGACTTCTAGATGTTATTTTTGATACCAACAAGAGGAAGCAAGATGGATGTCTATGGCCCTCTTCTGCCCAGAGATGTGTTTGGTGTGTACCATACTCACAGACAACCTTTATCATTTACAACTCCATAATTCAGCTTCCATAATTCAGAAGCACTGTTGGCATGAGGCCTTGGCCAAATGCGGGTTGCCCTATTGTAGGCAGGGCATTTCCCTGTCAACTCAACACAGCTCTGCAGCACTATTTGCATCCATTCCTTGGCATTTTTGGGGTTCTGAGCTTTTAATCTGTTGATTTAAATAGGCAGGCCCCACTGGTTCTGAAACATACCCCCTCAAAAAGAAAAAAAGAAGGTAACCAGCTTATTTCCAAAATGCTCCGTGGCTTCTCACACCAGGCTTTTCTTCTGGCTACACATGTATCAGCTGTTGCAAGTAGAACATCAAATAGCACTTTATCTACATGGTAGTGTTTCCTTCCTTCCTCTTTATAACGAGACTCAGCAGAAGATTCCCTTCAGCTGCATGTTTAGGAGCTGTTGCTAGCTACTGAATAGTGTTTGCCAGAGCAGAGATATCCTTGCCTGAATCTACTGCCCTTTGTAGTAATTTATTAGAAACAAAAGTGAATATGGGCAAAAAAGTCAAAACCCAAAACCAACCAATCAAACAAAAGCCAGGAAAAATGATTTGGCCGCACTCAAAAATTTCGTTTGTCAAATAAACAGGATGTGGACTTACACTGTCACTACTCATTTCTGGTGTCTATGGGGGGGAAAGTAAAGTTTTAGGTTGTTTTTTGGAATTTGAGCCCCCTTACACATAGCATTATGTTATTGAGAGGCAGTAAAAGTTGGCCATCCATCTGCAAGGTTTTCTACAAATAGCTCAGCTTGACTGCTGGGAAGGAACCTGCATGATAAGGCAGCCATGATGTAAATGCACTGATGGCCCCTGATGCCTACCGTTAATATTCAGTTGGGTACACTGAAGAGTCTCCCAGCTAGTGTCAGGGGAATCTAATCGCCTAAGACCATAGTATTCTCTGCTTTTTATTCGGAGGTCTTTTATCCTAGAGCCTTGAAGAAAGAATTAAGACAAAGAAAATGCAGAGTGTGTTTGGAAAGTATATCCTGACCCTCAATATATGACCCGGGAATAAAAGAGCCCCTGAAAAACTGACACAAAGATAAACCAAGTCACAGACAACGTGGCCATTTGTAACTGTCAACCAAGATTTTGAAATCGCTCATTTTCCCTTCAAGATTTGCTTTTTTTTCTACAGAGTACAGAGGCACTGCAGTTGTCATGCGCAACAACCTGTTAGCTCTGACCTCTGACCTTTAGATTCTTGCATTTCCTTTGCTAAGGATTTACACAGAAAGTTTCCATTAATTGGGAGAGTAGTAGGGGCAGTCTGGTTGTCTTGTTCTTTGCTTGTTTTAGAGAAGGGAACCAATGTCTTCTCTTGGGTAGAACATTTAGGCAAATTCAAAAAAAGGAATTTCATTCATTTTTTTTTAACCTTAAGCTACTGTAGCTACTCTGAAGCCTGTCAGGAAGGGTCTTCAATAGCATGTTCAATTTATGCCATTTACATTTTGTTCTCGGCTTCCTATTTTGCCCCTCCCCCTTCTCGATGCATTTTTTTTTTAAATGAAGCATCCCTGAGCAGATTCAGTGCAACATCTGCATCAAGCAGTGATTGTCATCCTTGAGGTTTAAAGGAGACTACGGAGCCCAGTTCCTTCTTCCAGTACGCACCTCATCCTAGCACATTCTGAACATTGGCCAGTTCTCAGGAATAGGAACAGCTTGGTGAGACTGTGTGGTAAAGAGAGGTTTTCTTACTGAAATCTCATGTAGTCAACGGAGACGTTCAAAGGGCAGTGTTTAAAGGCTTTCTTACCATTAAATCATGACTTGATTCTCTTTAAAGGGAAAACTTGGCAACTGAAGGCAAAACTGGAGCTCTCTCCTCTGGATGTGAGGTTGGCTGAGCCAATACTGATTACCACTGTTTGGTTCTGGTTCAGTTCCCAGCTCTGCTTCCTGTCCCTCTGCTTCAAAAGGTTCGTGCTGTCCCAATGAAATGCTAGGGCTAGTGGAAATGACACAATTTCAAAACCAGTATCTCCTGAGGCAAATGTGGGGAACAATCACTTTCCTACACTACCCATGGGACAAGGAAGGAAAAAATTCTCAGCTACTTCATCAATTGAGCCGATGTAAATCCTCCAAGGTAAACTGAAGGCAACAAATGATCCCCTTTGCAGCCCAGTGGGATCTTCAGGCTGACAATGGGAAACACTGGGCCAACAGAACAATGAAAACAAAGTTTGACATGAGTTCAAAGCTCAAAGGGGAACATCAAGTAGACACAGTAAGCATTGCCTATCACAAGCCAATCATAAAACATATATCGCATTTGGAAGCAGCTTGGCTTAATTGAGTGCCTTCCATTACCCTGTTTTCCTAGCAATCAGTAAAGTAATCTTTCCATTAGAAGGAAATATGACTCTTGGAATTAATTCTTTATACAAAGAGCTAGCAGGAGTGACATTTACACCAAAAAGAACTGAGTCCCTGTAGCAGCATAATAAGCAGTCTACAGCTGTCTTCTCAGAACCAAAGGTAATTTGGTTCAATGTAGTTAAATTAATTGAATATAACAGTGGTTGAAAAAGAGATTCATTATTTTAAAGCCTTTTTGTTTTCCCCCAATGGCTTGGAATTCATCAATCATGAGGTGAGAAAAGCCCCTGCTTTCTGAAAGGAAAGACTGACATTACTGTTCTGATCATCCACTGGAGTTCTGAGGCATCCTGAAGATGACTCTCAATCAAGAACTTCAAGAGAGCATAAGGGACTAACCCCTCCCTCAAAAAAAAACCCCACAAAACAAAACAAAAATCAGAAAACCAAAAAACAGAAACTCTAACTTTCTACTGATGGAGATCTACAAAGCAGGTGTGGAAATGTGTGTGTGTGTGTGTGTGTCTGTGTGTATGTCTGTGTGTGTGTGTGTATGTGCACAGGTTTGTGCATGTGTGTGGATTAGACTAGTTCATACTAAAGACCTAGACCTTCCAGGAACAGGGGGAACAAACAGTTTCTAGCTCATGCTTTTCTGGTGTTTAATTTTGCAGGAGAGGAGGTGAAGAACCTGTATAGGTTACTGTCCCATTCTACACTTTTTAGTGGCTAAAAAAATAACCAGGTTGAATAGAGGATGTCATTTAAAACTGTGTAGGAAATAATTTTGGGATTGGGATATATCAGTCCCATAGACAAAAGGTTTATTTTTTTCTAATCTGAATTTTTTTTTTACTATATTTTCATAAATACAGCATTTTGAAGTTGAAAAAAACCTGGAGGCCCCAGGTTCTTGCCTGTTTTCTCCTTTCTAACAAATTAGCATGAGTATAATTTAATGAATTTACTTTTTTACTTTGAATGTTCTATTTCTCTCTGTTCTTTGGGAAAAAATGGTTAAAACATGTCTACACCAAATGGTATAGGCACCTTGTCTTATACTTCTAGTCACATATTTCTAAAAACATTGACGGTGGTCATAACCTATAGATTGAATTTTTTGTTGTTTTGAAGAAATTATAATCACCAAAGTCAAATTTCCTTCAGAATTTGAAATACAAATCCAAAGTAGGGGAACCCCAATGTTTTGCATTCTGGTGATAAATAGGCAATATCATTATCTGGTCTGTAAAACAGGAAAATGGCTTCAAATCCTTCCCCTACCCCTAGTATGTGCCATCTTGATGGGACTTTCAAGTCATTGATAGACATGGAGCTTTATAAACAACAGTTATGTGTTACCCCGATTCCTTTGTAGACTTTCTTCTGAATGGGTCCTATCATGTTGTTATGTATGGATGAAAACTCTGGCTGGAAATAAAAGCCCGATTGTCTAACATAAAAGTAACATATAACAGAAAGCAAATCAAATGAGAGAGCCTGACTGAACCTCCATGGCTAATGGGCATGGTATTTTAAGCCACAGTGCATGAATACGTAATAGTCATATATAATACTCTTACATATTATATATTCATTACATACATGCACAGTACTTTCCAAGACAGTTACAAATTTCCACATGCATCAACTATCTAAAAACATAGAAATAGGTAAGCCTAGTAAGTGGAATTTTCTTAAATTATAATTGAACAATCAACAAGAAAAGTAATCATGTAAAGTACGGCTCTGTTCTCGTATTTATCTACAATAAAATTCTATAAACAGTTGTCTCCAAAACATACCCGAATAAAATTAAAAAAGATAACACCCAGTGTCCTATATTTGTATATTTATGATCATTTCAAAAACAAACAAACAAACAAACAAACAAACAACAAACAAACAAAAGAGCCCCACTCAGGTGCATATTTACATTCTTCAAACTGTAGCGGTGAAAAATATTTCTATTAAGTGCAGGACATTCCTAATGTTGCAGTAGTGACATTTTCCTTAAGTCCCCATGAACACATTGCTTTTGTCTTAACGGCGATGCATTCCATGACTCTGAGAGTTCTCGTCCCCTTCATTTGCAGACCGCAGCACAGTCAGGATTAAAGAGCTCCTTGTACAATGGAGGAAACAGTGTATTCACTATGTCTGGATGAGACTGCTTAAATACCTGCAGCTTCTCCCCATGCAAGTTGCAGACTGCCGTGATAGTTGGTATCTTGGCTATTAACTGCAGAACACAGAGACAGAGGGAGACAAAGAGGGAAGCTCGTTAGTGGCCTGTCTTGTGAATTAATGTCTTTTGGGGACACAGATAAAGGTAAATGGCTTTGGAGAAAGATGTTCAGAGAGAAAGAAGGCTCTCTTTCAGTTTCCCTTGAAAAGAAAACAAAAACATATTCCTCATCCTATGGTCTAAAGGGGGAAAAAAAAGAAGAGAAAGCAAGCAAGCAAGGAGGGTTAAGGCTCTGGGTTCATTGTTCTGAAATAAAATATGCACAGGAGGCATTCTTGTTTCGTGCTGGTGAGTGGGTGCTAAGCAGGCAAGTTCTCTGAATAGAATCCTGCTACCTAAAAGTCAAGGACATTGGGACAGTGTGACTCAAGGCACTATCTGTCTCAGTCTTTTCATTTGTAAAATGGGCTTGTTAATCCTAGCTCTCTCTTTGGGTTATGTGGACTGAGTAATTGATATGAACGTGTTCAGAAATCTGCAACTATGTAACATAATTGTTAGCTAATAGAATTATTATCCTTCATTTCCTGCAGACTTCCAAGACATGAATACTACAGTATTTTTATTTATTTATTTATTTATTTATTTATTTATTTATTTTAGCTTTAGAGGATGATAATCTTATGAAAGTAAAAGCAAATTCTATGAACTCATGACACAAAGGCAAAGAGAGCACTTGTGGGATGGATGTGATGTGGGGGGCACGGGAGCCAGCAGGAGGGGAGCAGGGGAAATAGAGAGGACAGGAGGCATGAATATGTGTGACATGCATGCTACATATGCATGAAGGTGTCATGATGAAGTCGATTATTTGTTCACTAATTAAAAACTGTTTGAGGAGTGACCCATGATCATCACAATACTTGGAAACCAAACTCACTAAATCTACCTGTACCTCCCTAATTCTTTTTCATTCTGATGCAGAAAATTTCTGCATACTCAAGAAAGTCTGAGAGGCCACCAGCTTTGAACTTCTTTCACAAACAGGTGATCGCTAGACTTTGAGTAGGTCTCTTCTATCTTCCTCCTTCTCTCCCTCGTCCTCCTCCTTCATCTTTTAATGCTAAAGATGGAACCAGACCCTTGTGCATGCCAGGCAGGTGCTGTACCATAGAGCTACACCTACCTCCAACACACACACACACACACACACACACACACACACACACATACACACACACACACACATTTATGTTACAGTGTAGTTCTTTGAGTTAAAAGAAAACAATGTTTGATAATAATTTAAATGCTTCCCATTTTGCTTCCTGCTAAAAGCCTTAAGGAGATGAATGTTTCTGATGTTGAACATATTTACAACCATCCTTTAGTATCAAATTAGTTTAAGAAAATGTTCATTGGACAGTATTACTGGCAGGATTGTGATAACACTCTTGATAAAAGTAAATGTAGTAGTCCACACAGCTGGTTAAGATGGACTGTAAAGTGTCAATGGTAAAACCCAGTTAAGCAGACTCCTGTGATGACCTGGCTGGTACCCCATGTTCCCCTCTCACCAGTAAGAATGTATCTCAGCCTTTGAAGGGAGATAATTACCTTGTGGTTTTTCAAAATCCTTTTAACCACTAATTATTCTGCAACCATATCATAAGAAATGTAAAACCAGCATTAAGAATCGAGCTGCTGACACACTCAAAGGATCTAGATCCAGCTTTATGAAGTGGGGGCTTCAAACCTTCAAAGACATTTGAGGTGTCTGGCCCTGCAACCTAGCCTTCTCTGCTGCTGTCTGGGAATGAAAACAGGCAGAGTCTTTTCTGTAGTGTGTGTCAGACTTCAGACTGAGAATTAAGACTTTATCTTCAACATTACAAACCACATTCCTTTCACTCAAGATACATTAAGACAGTTAGCTGCACATTTATTTTATATTGAGGCTCTACTGGACACTGGAATGCACAAAACTATTATGGATCATGCCCACAGTGTATTTAATAAGACAATTGGGGATTAAGTCACCACGCTGACTAACATAGAGAGAAAAGTTGTGGGGAGAGTGACGGTAGCTGAGGAGTCTGGGATACTCAGATGTCCTAATATCTTGTGACAAACCTTCTCTAAGAATAAGACATCAAATTTGAGAGGAGAAGGAACATTGAGAACTGGGCAGGCATGTGGGCAGGGAAACCTAACATGCCCAGGATCTGTGGCGAAGATACTGGCCAAGTAGAGTTCTGAAGAAGTCACAGACATACTGGGGCAGTAGGTGAGCATGGGTTTGGGGTAGACGCTAATGAAGAGTGTGCACAGCCAGAATCTGGCAGCTCTTAGAGTACATGTCACAGCCTTCAGCTTTAAACAGAAACAAAGATGATCAGAATATCCGTCTGAGAGACTCACTTTGAGTCTAGGGTAGAAAAGTGTGTTTTGTATGTTTTTATACGTAAACAGTTTATAAGTGTCCACTTAACTGGAGCCCCTTGGGAAACTATCGAAGCTTTCTTAACCAGCTGCCTCACGCAGAAGGAAACTGCAACAATTTAGAAACACTTCTTGCACATTACAGTGCTCCCTGAAATAGCTATTGAATGCGGAGGAGCTCTGAAAGCCTTCTCTAATCATCTGCTGTTGAATTGATGATCTGTGGTGCTGCTGCTGGAACTTCCAGATGCAGCTGTGAAATGATTGCCAATCTTTAGCGTGATAAGAATCACTGGAGTGCTCTTTCAAAGTGAGGATTACCAGGAACTTCTCCCAGGGATTCAGTTCCAGTATGTCAGAGTCCACACTTGAAGTAAACATCCCCTGTGAATACTCATGTCATGAACCAGTGGAATAGGCTCTGAGAAACAGTGCCTTGGAGACTTAGACTTTGTTTAAAACAAACAAACAAACAAACAACTTTAAAAATTGACAAGTAAATTCTGTATTTTATCTGAATCAGTTCTGTTCCGTGAGAGCCAAGTAGGTTCTCTCAGGTGGCAAAGACATTTTCATGTGTACAGGGGAAAGGCTGCTCTTACATGATGGATAAGTTTGGAGTTCTTGGTGATACACAGGTATGTCATAGTGAGACTTGTGGACACGGGGCTTTGGAGTCAGCCTGCTATTTGGTTCCTAGTTCTGCCACTCATACTAATGCAGGCTTGGACTTAACTCAGCTTCCGTATCAGTCAGATGCTGTGCTAGGGTTTCTATTGCTATGAGGAAACACCATGACCACAAGCAACTTGGAGAGGAAAGGGTTTACTTCAGCGTACAGTTTATTAGTCCATGGATAAGAGAAGCCAGATTAGGAGCTCAGGACAAAAACCTGGAGGCAAGAACTAAAGCAGAAGCCAAGAAGGAGTGCAACTTACTGGTTTGATTCTCATGGCTTGCTCAGCCTGCTTTCTTATGCCATCCAGGACCACCCACCCCTTGTCAAATGGGCCCACCCACATCAGTCATCAATCAAGAAAATGTTCCACAGGCTTGATCACAGGCCAATCTGGTGGGGACATTTTCTCAATTGAGGTTCCCTCTTCCAAAATGACTCTAGTCTGTGTCAAGTTGACATAACAACTAGCCAGCACAGATGGTGACTATAACATTTTCGGCTTCAGAGGGAGGCTGGGAGGATTTAATGAGTCAATATACATGGTTCTTTAGTGCGACCCATTGTCTGCTGATGGCACACACGATAGCTATTGTATTAGTTACTTTCTAGTCATTGCAACCAAAATACCAAAGAACAACATCATGTGGAGGATTTATATTTTGGGTCACAGTTTCAGAAGCATCAGTTCATCATGACATAGAGGAAGTGATGAGACAGAGGAAATTTTTAGCAAGGTAGGCAGGAAGCAGAGGGTGTGGATGTGTGCAAATATTAGAATGTGACTGGCTTTGATTTATTTTAACTAGACCCGCAGTCCCTGTGGCCCTTAATATTTGAAGATCCGCTGTGATGGTTTGAATGAGAATGGCTCCCAAAGGCTCAGATATTTTGAATGCTTGGTTTCTAGTTGGTATAGAACTCATTTTGGAAGGATTGGGAGGTGTGGCCTTTGGGGGTGTGTGTGGGCTTTGTGATTTCAAAAGCCCATGCCATGCCAAGCCCTACTCCTCTCTGCCTCCAACTTTTGGATATGGATATAAGCTCTCAACTACTGCTCCAGAGCTGTGCCTGTCTATCTGCAGCTAAACTAACTCCTTGACATGATGGTCATGGACTTGTGCCCCCAAGTAAATGCTTTCTTTTATAAATTGCCTTGGTCATGGTGTCTGTTAATAGCAGTAGAAAAGTAACCAAGACATCACCAGCACATTCAGGATGGGTATTTCTTGCTCAGTCCGACATCTCTGGAAGCGCCCTCACAGACCTAGTCAAGTCGACAATGAAAGCTGAGCTGTGATGCTCCCAGCTCACATATCACTTGTTTCAAGGAGTGAAAGAGGAGTAAGGCCATGCTCTGCAAAGGATGTGAGCAGCAGAGATCCAATTTAGTCTTCAGCCGAGCTCTGCAATCTGAGCCTGACTACACTGTTACTTCATGAGAAAATTATCCATTTGCTTTTATTGGAACAGGAATGCAAAATCATGATGAATTTTTGTTTTCTTGTGACAATAAAGTTGCTCATTGACTGCTCAGAGACTAGACTCCTATGCTATGGTTCTTCAGGGCCTTGATACTTTGGCTATGAGCAGAATATATAGGAAACTAAAAGCACAAGCCCAAGACAAACCTTTGGTGGTTACTCACTTGATTAGAGGCAGGGAACTCTAAGTCTGGTTTTGGAAAGTGAATGTCGACTCCTTGATTTTTTTCTGCTAAAAGCTCAGGTCTTGTCGGAGCCTCACTCCTATCTGGTTCTGCCTTTTCTATGGGATTTAAGTCCATTTTATATTGTTTATCTGGAGAATGGGCTGAATAGCTAACAGACACTGTCAGTAACAACACTGAGAAATACAGAGTTTCATTAAACTGTTTTATCTCTGAGAAGGCTGGCTGAGACCTCCCAATCAGCTGTGGGAATGGAAGGGCTGATGGGGATCCGACACTCTGTAGTCAGGCAAGGCCAGGAGGCCATGCAGACACAGGGAAGCACTTGGCAGAGCCCAGAAGGGCCCAGTGGAGAAAACAGCACACACTCACTTATTGCTCATTAATATCATGTACTGCAGTTGGGGGACCCACATTTCAAAGGGAGCTCAGAGCAGCTTCAACAGCAGTTAATGGTTCAACAACTTTTTAAACAGCTGGGGATGTTTAAAGGAAGCACTTGGAGATGGAGGGGGTAGTCAATTTGAAATCATCATGAAATTCCTTCACATCCAAATAATCTCCATCACAGAACTAGACAGAAGATCTATAAAAGGGCATCTCACATTCTTTTCTTTTTCTTAATGGCTAGTAGACATTTCATTGTCTACTTCTTTTATAAGAAGGAAGCTTTAGTTTATGTCTACAAGGGTCTACAAGAAGAAGAAACTGCTGTTTGAACAGAGATAATAATCTTATGATTCTCTTTAGAGTGTGGTTTTATGACAGAATTCATTTTTCAAATCAGTACAACTGATGTTAGGGAAATGGGACAAGCAGAAGGTAAAACAAGCCATCAGGATGATGTCCATCCTTACAAAGAAAGCCAACAATTGTTTGATCGAAGTGGAAGATGGAAGAGGCTGAATACATCCGTCTCACCTGTCCAAGTTCACATTGTGTGTGTGTTTGTGTGTGTGTGTGTGTGTGTGTGTGTGTGTGTATGTATGTATGTATATAACCAGACCTAGGTACTTGGATTAAAATTATATTGAACTTGAGACTCCTTTCCAGTCATAAACCCTTCCCATCTTCTCCTCTGCCTATTCTTGACATCCATTTTGTGGCACATGTTCTTTCTACCTGGACATTGATAGTGACATTAGAAGCCGGCATTTATCTCAGCTGGGCCTGGGATTTGGAATCAGACTGATAGCCTCAAGGTACTGTCTAAATGTAGCTAGGACTTCAAATAACTTAAAGAGCCAAGTGCTGAATTTACCCCCCCCCCATGAGGACCAGGAAGCACGGAACATTGGTATTGAGAGAGAGAGAGAGAGAGAGAGAGAGAGAGAGAGAGAGAGAGAGAGGAGGGAAGGGGAGAGAAGAAGGGAGAGGGGAGAGGGGAGAAGGGAGAGGGGAGAGGGGAGAGGGGAGAAGGGAGAGTGGAGAGACAGAGAGAGACAGAGACAGAGGAACATACAGAGTGACACAGAGAAAGAGTGTGAGAGACAGAGAGAAAGCCACAGAGAGGAATTAACTAGACACCACAAGTTGGATAAATGTAAGGTGGAAAAATCTTAGTGCTTCCTAATTCCAGTACCTTCATGAGTGGGAACTGCTATTTTTTTTCTTTTAAACTTTAGATTCATTTATACTTTTCTACTGCTTAATCTCATTTCATTTATTTTTTAGCTCAGTTAAACTTGAGTCATGTTATGTGTAACTAAAGATCCCCATGAAATACACCAATCTGCAACTTGAGGAGTGAATGGTATACTGAACTCTCTCCTGTTTTAAAGATGCTTAACCTGATGATGCACAGTGCTTGGAATGTTGTGATAGTGGTCTTACAGTGTGTGCTGGTCCATTATAAGCAGCTAAACAGACAGACATAACCTGGTCTCTTAAGGAGTTCCTGGAAGAAACTGCCATGTACTCTTCCCCCTTGCTCTTCTGCCTCTTGTTTTCATAACTAACGCAGGTTGAAATGGCAAAGCATCCCAGGAGAGAGCTGTGTTCTGTGAATTTAGATTTGAAATTTAAAATTTGGAGACTCTGTTAAGGCATTTTATATAATTCTGCCTGTTCTTGCATTATTCTCCTATGTATTTACAGCTGTGTAGATGCCTAAGGGGGGCTTCGAGGATGCCCCAGATGTGGTTACAAAGGTATGTTACATTGTGATATTCACTAGGAAATATAAGAATTTGTAAAACAAAATACAGACATTTAAAATTACAGAACTAATTCCAACCCAAGTAGAGAAGAGAATAGTGAGACTGAGGATACATCATCTGAGCAGGGCAATCTTATTTTCTGATAGGCATGACTGCTTATTTCAGATGAAATGGACTCCTGTCCTCTAGTTACCCAAGTATGAATTCTCAGAACACCCTCAGACCACACTAAAATCACACACGTGGGAAGGGATATGCACATGCGGCCCCAACCTTCCATATAGGTTAATAAACCAGAGTAGCAACTATTTCTGGCCCCATGGAGAACACAAAGAAAAGCAGTGTGGATGCCTGTCTAGTTTCCCTGGCTCCTTCAGTGTTTGCTGAATGGACACCATGGGCCAAACAGTTGTTACTTCTAGTTTCATTTCACAGTGGGGCTGCTGATGCCTGGTCCTCATGGGAAGATAAATTAGCACTTAGGTGAGAGTGGCCAGGGGTGATGCAAGTAACTTTTCAAACTCTAATATGTAAATAGGGTGAAATCTTCCATATTCTAAGCTTTTCTTAATAACTTAGGTTCTTATGTTCAAGGAACAGTTTTCTTATTCATGCTATAAATAAACAAAGGGATTAAAAAGTTAGTGATTCTGTTGGTTTCCCAAGCTCAGTCAGTCCAGAGCAGAATTCTTGGGAAGGAAGGGAAGCCTTTTGATAGGGTGGAGTGTCTCTGAGTTTATTAATACTTTAAGAGTGGGTACCTACAAATTAATTGTTTAGGTGCTGATAGTGGGTTAGGTTTAAATTTTAACTCGATTGCTCACACACTGGTTCATTTTAGGTGTGGTTTTGATTGCTTGAGCTTTCAATTTATCCTTTTGTAAAGTAAGATAATGAGATTATAACTTTAAAAAGTCAAAGTCAACCTATCTGATCTATCAGTACCGTGTTACACACAGTAAGTACTCAGCCACTCTGAATTATTCATTGCTTTGACAGTTTATGTAATTTCCATCTTCATTGCTTTTCATTATAATCAGAGAAGTACTGTTTTTATGCTCCACATCATGTGACATTTTATCTCATATACACATGTATTGCATAGTCGATCTGTAATAAAGATTTGTGACGTAAATAAAACCACCATGACTTAGGAACACTCTTTCCATGTGAGAATTTTTTCTGCAGTGGAATGCGGTGGATGTGATGTTGTGTGACTGGGGCAGGCATTCTTACTGCAAAGTTAGGGCTTCATCCTGTAGTGTTTCAGCTGGAAGGGGACAGTCATGCTCAGCTCTCTCACATAAGGTAAAAGTTATGCTCAGACAAAGAGAAGGAAATGACAGGGTGTTTCTTGCCTGGGCAGAAGACATGGACATAAGAGTCTAAATTAGCAATGTCTAATAGAAACATAATAGAGAATTTGATAATTCTTGTACTTCTCATTACAACTTAGAGTGAGATCACAACTACAAGCATTTCTACTTGGAGAATCGCTTGAAAAATAAATAAATATATAAAAAGGATATCTTGTGACTTTAATAACCTAGAAGGCACAAAGGAGAAACTGAATTGGCGAAAGTCTATGCCAAACATGCCTCCAGCTGTGGGCCAGACTCAGAAACTTCATGAGGGGGAAGAATGGGAAATGGACTTGAGGACAAGATTGAGTGAGACACCCAGTTCTGAGCTTTGTCCTTGACTGTGAATATAGTGTCACAGCATGACCTACTTTGGACTGCCCTCCCCTTCTCTGCCCCTATGGTCAGAGCAACAAGAAGGGAAGACGCTTAGTGACTTATAGTGATGACAGGCCAGAGGCCTGAAATGACAGCCGTCTTCACAGTTCAGACATTTACTACTGATCTTTTTCCATCTGTTCTGCCTCAACAGTAGTCCTCCATTGGACCCTGAACCTCATAGTTCTTACCCTAGGAAGCAAGCCCTTCTGAGTCAGGTCAGACTTCACTATATTAGAACTTGAAATTGGCCTGGAAAGCTAATAGGGAGGCTGATCCTTGGACACACACCATCAATACTTCATACTATAAGCTTTGGTTTAAAAAATTACTCCAGACAACATAGTTATGGTACACAGTATAGGATTGAGTCTTTGAGATGTGGTAAAAATCAGCCTTTTCTCTTCATCTTGACGATGGAAAACATCTAACAAGTCCTTAAAATAACCACACAGGATTGAGCAGTGGAGGACAAAGAGAATGTCTGGAAGAACCTTTGTTTTTTTCTTTGGGATATCAAAGGATGTTATACTGAAGAGATCTTAAAGACCAGGCAGTTCAGCCTACTCATTTCCCAGACAAGAGAAGTGAAGCCAAGAAACAGATGGGCTGCCTCCTCTAGTCATATGGGACTTAAAAATATATATCTTTACTTATTTTTTTCATGAGTTTTCATGAAAGTGACCAGTGTTATCTCATTTCCTGACTTCTCAAATTCAGGATCCTGCCCAGTCTATTATTTATAGTGTAAATTAGCCCTCTACTTTCCTACCTCTATAATACCCATTCTCCACTTTCCCATCATCCACTTCCATCTTGTGAGAACTTTCCACTCTTCAATGATGATCTCAAACATATTATTTCTTATATAGACTTTATCCTACTGAAGTAAAATTCATTCTTCCAACACCAATCCTATCCAAATAAAACAATAGTTTGCATATTCCCTTGTATGAACTAGATGGAATATTTATAAATTATCTCACTTAGTCCTGTAAGGACCCAAGATATTGTTGACCATTTCACTCCTGTTATATGGGGAGTTTGAAACCTGTGTTTGAGGTTCTTAACTAATACATCTTATAGCTGGGATAGTTTATTTAAAAATATGATATGTATTAATATGCATATAGGAGAGGAAAATCTATTCTCTAACACTGTTTGCCTTTAATATCTTTCCAAATGATAAAAAAACTGATTTGTAGATAGACAATGAAGCTTCCCAGTTAATGAATACAGACACCTAAATTCTTAAGCCCTTATTCAATTGAAGTTTGGCCCAAAGTATAAATTATTGAGGCCTAAACTTTAATTTCAAGGTGTGTTGAAAGTGTGTTAGAGTTCATTCTTTCAGGAGGAAGTTCAGCAACTGTATGAATCCTGTGCTTTTATCTTATTATTGTCTATACTTATTCAGAGTAAACCAGGCAACTGGTAGAAACATTTCTTTTTTTAAATATTATAACAGAGATAGACTGGTTTCTTATTTAACCTTAGTCTGTGCCCTAGAATATAACATTTTAGGTTTGTATGCCCATTCTTAGAAATAGCTTTATATTTTTTCCATGGGTTTTATGTAGAATAAATGTTGAAAATGGCCATTTATTTAAGAGGTTACCATGAAACAATAAGGAAACTTTTTGTAAAGATAGGAAGAGTACACAGTGGGTGGAGTACTTTTAAACTTAGTGAAAAATATTCTTTTGGAAGAGTTCTGTTGGTGGGTTCTAGTTTTCCTTGGATTTTAATGTTCTCCAAAGGGGCATATGCTAAATGCTTGTTCACAAGCTGCTAGTGGTGTTGTTGGGAGGTAGTGAGATTCTCAGCAAATGGGGCATAGAGAAAGGAAGTTAGGTGACTGGGACATGGCCTTCTTGGGGACATTGGGAGTGTTCCCTCTTTTTGGCATCTGTCCACCATGACCTGAGCAAGTTCATTGTATGTTCCTGCTATGGTGTTCTGTGTCTCTTGGGCCACAAAATTACAGTGAAATGACCATAGCCTGAAACCTCTAAAACTAGGAGCCCAAACAAACCACCCCTTCTTAGAAGTTTTTAGTTTCAGGGCTTTTATCATAGAGATGGTAAGCTGACACATGACTAGAACGATTCACTTCTGTCCCTTGACACTTGACAATGCATCTGAAACTCAGACAAATGAAATTACGTTATCTGAATTTACTGGAGAAAAATGGGAATCTATTTTTCACTGTGTTTTGGTCTTTCCTCATAAGCATACAGTATCTCATTAATGTGATGGCTTTTATAAAAAACAGTCTAAAGAAGAACCCAGCATCTACATTCGAATACTGGTTATGTGTGGTCATTCGCCTACAGAGAATAGTTCTCAAGAAATAATTCTTGAGTAGAGTTTTCTCTGGATGCAACCTTTTAAAATATGTTTTTTGTTGTTAAAAAGAATAGAATTATGTATTTTTATCTTGCTAAACCAAAGAAAGCAGGTTTAAGGTAATCCATAGAATCAGTGTTGTAATTCTTTTCTTGGCATCAAATATATTAAATATGTCATTTTCTGTCTCTTTTCTAAAACCTTAAGTAGTTCATATCATGACCTAGAGGCCAGGATGTAGAAACCAGAGTAAACATATAACTACAAACATTTAAGCTCCCAAAAGGAACCATATACTTAATCTTATAACACGTCTGTTCAGAAACATGGAATTTTCATGGTTCTTAGATAGGTGTTGGGAGTATGATTTGGGGGCAAACAGGCAACTTTCCCGAGCAGAATAGCAAGGACTTTTGTTTAACTCTGTTTTAAGACCATAGGTTTACAAGGTAAACTTTTGAGAGATCCACAACACAAGCAAGAAGAATTTCTGGAGAGAAGAGAAAAGGGATGGAGGATATATGGTCAAAGTACATTATATATTTGTATGAAAATGTCCTTATGAAACCTAGTATGATGTACCATGAATAATGCACCAAGAAAAATAGGAAAGATCCATCATGTCAATTTAATGTATATACTTGTACCTATGAGTTAATAAGAAATCATCATACACTTAAATGCAGATATTCATATTACTGCCTTTTCTGCCCAGAGAGGCTAACGGTTAGTTTAAGCTTTACTTTTGACTTGATGAAAACTGAGTCACAGAGAGCAAGTGTCTTGCCCTTGGGAGAAGTTCTGTCAAAGGGAACTATCACTGTAAAATGGTGTGGAAATGTTCTTCCTGGTGATGTATTAATTTTAACAAACTTTATCATAATGGAGCAACATATTTAACTCACGGAGGTTTTTTTTTTTAATAGAAGTTCTCAGTATGTCCAAAGTAAAATCTGATGATGTCTCCAAATAGTCTTTTACCTCCCTCATTTTTAAAATAAAGAACTCCAAGAGCAGAGTGGGAAGTCTTAATGATAAAAATATAAAGAGTAGGATCTTATTATCTTTAACCAAGAATAAGTTGAATTTCCCAGTTTCTTACCTTCTGAAGATACTAGTTCTAAAGAAACCAGAGGTAGGTTAACATTTAAAATGATGTTTTTCCTCTAGAAAATCTAGTAATTGAGAAATCAGTTTAAGATTTAAAATGATGTTGAATGTCAATCATTGATAATTACTTTTCTTCTATGATCACTTTATTTAGGTAAACAATTTTTCTCTATACTAATCTGTTGTATAACAGTTTCCTCTGAAACATTCCATCCTGAAGGGAAGTTCTTTAAATAGGGAGGTAAACAACTCAATAACTTCAGGAAGTCCCTGAAACTGACCAGATTCCCTAGACCCCTCCCTGTCAGAGTAAGCAATAAAAGCAAAGTCACTCTGAGAGAGCTAAACTGCAAAGACTCTGAAGAGTCATGCTGTAAAGAAGACTACCAGACCAGTTGCCTGGGAGAAGCAGAAACCTGTACAGCTGCCTGGAGGAGGTTTAGACCAGAGTTGCTTGGAAAGAATACCCTCTGCCCTGTGAGTTGCCTGCAGGTGCACAATGTGCTCCAGCTTACCAGCTTTTGTGGTCTATCACCCAAGCTGGACTGTGTCTTGGTGATGCAGAAGTCTTTTTTTTTCTTTTTTTAGGTTGAGGAACTAGCAATACAATAAATGCAAATAGTCAAGGAACAAACAAGACAATAAACACAAAGTCTTTGAATCCATTCTCTTCCTGTAGGTAACCTCTTTCCCCTATTCCTGTAAGTGATCCCAATAAAACTCTGTTCTCTGAGTTGACTCTGGAAGTATAGATGGTCTGGTGTAGATTTTCTGAATTTATTAGATGCGTGTATTACATTTCCCCAGGAAAAGTTGTCACACAACATCACTTTAAAGCTTGTCATTCTTGGTGAATATAGCTTGATCATGCTAGCCCTTTTTGTCCTGGGAATACTTTTATTCCTACCCATTGTGTTAAATCTTTTCTTCAACAACATCAACATGTTGGCAGCCAAGTACATGGCTTGAACCTGAAAATGGACCCCCAGACAGAGTTATTAAATTAACAGGCTGACGAGCCAAGATTCTGCACAGAGCCTTACCAACCTAAGACGTAAGTGCACTGCTTTTGATAACGCATATTCCACGATGGATAAGGAAGACATTCTAGTCAGAACGACCTAAGACAGGCTCAGTCTTGTTAATGAGATTTAAAAAAAGGGGGGGGGGGAGAGGTGGAGAGCCTTTGGGGCTGCTTGGCAAGAATCTGACATGGGCCAAGGACAAGGAAGTAGGCTTCTGGCAGGAATCTGACATTAGGCTAGATCAAAGAAGTAATTTCAGGAAGGAATCTAAATCTTAAGCTAGAGCAAAGAAGTAATCTCAGGCAGGAACCTAAATATTAGGCTAGAACAAAGAAGAAATTTCAGACAGGAATCTAAATTTTAGGCTAGAACAAGTAGGTAGACTTCAGACATGAATATGACCTTGGGCTTGGACTGGGAAGTAGGCTCAGATACTTTGATCATCCTGATAAGCCCTTAGAAACAGTGATCACAGGAGTGTTCACATAACTGAGTTTAATGCCTCGCTTTTTCTTTGACTATTTGTGTTTATTGTCTTGCTTGTTCCTTGACTATTTGCATCTATTATATTGCTAGACCCTCAACCTAGAACAGACCTTAATACATGCATGTAATCAAAATGGTATAAAAGCATAAAGGCGGAAGGGTGATGGGATAGGGGATTCTAGGGAGGGGAAATGGGGAAAGGAGATGACACCTGTATTGTAAATAAATAAAATATCCAATAAAAATAATTTATAAAAAATTATCATTCTTAATTAAGCTAAATCAAGAAACGGATGTCATGTTGCATGCATCTACTTCTGGTATGTCCATATGTTGAAATAACCCCAGGGCAGGATCTATATGAAGAGATCTGAGTGGAAAGGAAATTAAGAGGTCATCAGGCTAATCTTTTATCTTGAGTAGGTCTGTTAAGGCACATTTGAATGGTAACCAGACAATGACAAGAACCTGATAGTGGCAAGCTACTTCACATGGTAGCCCACTCCTGTGTTCAGAGAGTCAAATTCAGCATTTAATGTTCCTTTCTAATTTTGAATAAAAATCTTAAGTGTTCTTAACCTTGGCCCAGACCTGACTATAATGCTGCAGCCTTCTCCTTGTTTGCAGATGAATTTGAAGACATGTTGTTCTACTTCTTGTGGCTGTTCCTCTGATGACATTGACATACCCGTGGGTTTTCTGTTTTGTTTCCCTGTGCCTTGGTCTCTGATTTGTCAATATGGTCCTTCTCCAGAAAAGCAATTGTTCCCTAGCTAGGCATGTTGGTATATACCTGTAATCCTGATATTAGGTAAGCTGAAGTGAGGAGTGGGGGGCTGGGCATCATGAGTTCAAGGTGAGCCTGGGGGACATATCGAGGCCCTGTCTACCAACCAACCAACCAACCAACCAACCAACCAACCAACCAACCAAAATGCAAAACAACTCCTCAAACAAATCAACTCTTATCTTAATGTCTCAAAATGTACGAATCTCCCTTTGAAAAAGCATGTGTTCACATTTATGTAGCCTATGCTGCTGAGAAATTACCCCTGTTCGTGTTGGGCTCCTTTGGGGACAGCAGGTCTATGACCTGAAGACTTACCTTTGCCAGGGTCTCATCATCCAGGTGATTCTTCTGAATCACATGTTGAAGTGCAAAATAAATTTTTTCCTGTAGCTTCTGGACTTTTCTTGGTTCTATCAGCCAGGCTCGATCTGACAAGGGGGAAAACCAAAAAATAAAGAGAGGGCACATAAACTTTGCTTCATTTACCTACATATATGAACACTGAGTTTCAGACTCATCTCAAATCACATAGCTGTAAATTGCTTTTGAGGCTGTATTTTTTTTATATGAAACATGTATATCTTATAATAATAAGGTGAAACTGACTGCACATGGTGTAATGATACAGAGAAGCCATTTGGTTCAAATAAAATCCTTCTTTGTCTAGCATTGGTGACTGTATTAATGTCTCCACTTTCCTCCAGACAGATCCTTAGATATTCTTTCAAAGCAGAAATAGTTTTGAAACCATATAGGAATACTGTTAGTAACCAGAGTCCCCTTCTTTAGCTTCAGTTATTCCTTTGTAAGATATAAAGCTGATTTCATGCTATAATTTATAGAGCACACACATCAATTTCAGAAACAAACTTCTAAGTTCAATTTTCCTATATTGAATTAAGTGATAGATTACCTCCGTTCTTTCCTTGCTCCTGTTCTCTCTCTCTCTCTCTCTCCTCTCTCTCTCTCTCTCTCTCTCCTCCATTCCTGTTTTTTTTCTTTTATTCTGGTTAGAAAATCTATACACCATGGTGACAAAATGTGGTCTAGTATTGTTTCCTTAGTTTGGTCAAGAGACTCTGGGAGTCTCCAAATGCTGAACAAATACTCGTGGAAAAGCACTTGGCCATGATCCTCCTGAACATAGTTCAGGTCAGGTGAGAAACTTGACTCGGTAATCCTAGACAAGGCAGGGATGAGTCAAGCCAAGAGTTAAGCAAACCCTTACGTAAGTGAGCACAAAGGACTTCAGTGACAATTGTCAATCAGAATAAATTAAGTTTCCTTTTCCTTTCCTACACTAGTTGGAAGTAAACAGACAGTAGCTATTAAGTCAAAAGTCTGGGGAAAAGTGGGGTCTGACTTGAGAGGACACAGATCTATCTTCCGTCTCTCATAAGCATGGCACAATTCCAGAATGACAAACAGGGCACTTGATATTGTGAAGCCTTGGAGTGTGGGTCGGCTACTAGGGCTGAAAGACTCCTCACTAGGTAGAGAGTAAGACAAATAGAGAGTTTCCAAACTCTTCAGAGAATTAGGACAGCATCAATATTTTTTAAAGAAGAGCCCAAATAGTTCAGTTGATTTTTAACTCAGGGAGAAGAGTCTCGCCTTCTGGGATGGTCATTTCCATGGATTTTTTTTTCAAGCTGAAGATGGCATGCCTTCAGTGTTTGATGCTAGGATATTACTGACTTGCACAAACTTGTTCAAAGAGGAAAGAGAGTCTTTGTAAGGATCTTCATTTGAGTGAGCAGGAACCAGAGAGGTCTGTCTTCTGCTTCCATAGAACCCATCTTCCATGGAGCAGTGCTCAGAGTAGAGAATTAAATGCCATGAGAACATGAGAGGGCATTATTTGGTATATAGTTGATATCAAAAAAAGACTTTTGACATCTTTCCTATCTGTGTTTGTGCTTCTGGGACTTTCTGTTTTGATGAAACAAAAATTTGAAGACTTGATTGGACTATCAGTGATCATATTGTGAGTAAGACAGCCTTTGCATAAGAAGGTACAGAGACATTTATTTGTTACTATAGCTAGGATGACATTTCAAAGATATGATAGAGTTAAAACTATGATATCATTTGAAATGTAGAAGAATCAAATGATTATTAAAAATAAAACTATGTTAAACATATTTCTTCCAACATTACTGGAAAACACTAGGGTGTAAATAAAGAGATGAATCTCAAACAGAAATTGATTACAGAAGGAATTAATCTTAAAAGTGGAAAGGGTTCATTCTTCACTCAAGAGAGCTGGCAATGAGCAGTTATGTTACATATGAAACAGCTGCTTGAGTGGCTCTTGTCAAACAGGGAATGCATATTTATTGTCACATTATTTTCATTATATTGTTATGATTATATATTACTAAGCTATTTATTGTTACACTTCAAGCTGGCCATACACTTTAAAGTCCATACGTTGCTACAGTTTTTTTTTTCAATCCATAAATGTCACATTTTACCTTTGGAAAACAGTTTTGTAATTTACTGCATTTTAGAGCTAGAGAAGGTGTTAGCCCTGCCCTCTTCCAGTCTATTGTCTTATTTTATCAGTGAAGGAATTATACCCTTGGAGTCACACAAATCCATAAAGAAGCCATTGTCTGAGATTCTTTCTCTTCATCAGGCAAGCCTCCCTCCACAGCTAGTCTTCCACTTAGAAACACTTAATACTGCTAAGGATAGAGGCAATTCATTTCTCTCAAAAGACAATTGCAATGCATCATAGGTAGAAAAGTTTTATTTTAAAAAAGGTAATTAAAGTTCCTATACTTGGTCTTTCATTTAGCCATTTTCTGTAAGTTTCTCTCTATTAGACTCTACGTTAAAAAATTATTTCCTTTATTCTTAAATCCAAAATAGAACCCGGCTTCTCATTTAAGCCATTATTCATTTTTGTTATTTGTTGAAGAATAATTTTGCTTACCTGGATCTGGGTTGATCCCTGCCACATGTAACATTCTTGTGTTAGGAGGAAAATTGGCCATTAATAAATGTGAAGCTACTTGCCTTTGCATTGTCCAAAAAATATCAAACAATTGCTAGAGAAAATACAGTCCCTTTAAAGTTATTTCTCGAATGCTTTGGCTTGGAAAGGTGCAATTGATGTTAAAGATAGTGAAGCAGGTTTGAAAAGAAGGCAAGGGACTGGAGCCTTCCTACCTGGGGATATCAGAACAGCAGAGGAGAACAGAGCAATCTCTTCCTCAGTCAGCTGCAAGGAACACAGATTCTTTGCAAAGTCAAATGCTTCATTCACTAGGTCATCAGAACCTAAAAGGAAGAAGAAATCTTAAACAGAAATCCGTGAACTTGGAATGGTGCACAGCTAGAAATACCTCATTATCAAGTAGGTAGTCAGAGGTTTGCATATTAGAAACCTAGACTGGACATTTTAAGTCTCCTGTCACATGAAGTGATTTGATGTTCAATGTAGAATGAAGAAAGTGGGCCACGTCTTTGCCAGGTAACTGAAGATAATCTTAGCGACCATTGGGTAAAATACTGGTTACTGTGGATTCTGTGTAACCTCAGCTGGGAACACATAACCTGAGTCCTACAAATCTGAAAATATTTCTACCTAAAAATAGTAAATAAGCTGGATTTGGAGGTACATGTTTAGGATATCAGCACTCAGGAGGATGAGGCAGGAGGATTGCAAGAAGGTCAGCCTGGGAGCATCATGAGACTTTGTCTCACATTTATAGTGTCACCAACATGACTGTCTAGACATGAGATGAAGAAAAACAATAGATATGTCAAAGTGAATGAGTGAGAGACCATGACACCTCAACCCTACATAAAGAGCTATAGACGACTAAGGGATTCTGAGAGTGGGAGAAATGGTTTTCCCCAGGAATTGGTAAAATACCAAATGATTAGCCCTGAAAACAGACATACAAGTGACATCACACTGATGGAGCCAGTTACATTTAGAAATATTTATATATGTACTTATACATATATGCATGTAATAACAATTAATGAAAAACACCATGAATTTGAAAGGGAGCAAGGAAGGCCATATGGGAGAGTTTAGAGGAAGGAAAGGGAAGAGGAAACAATAAAATCATAAGCTCAAAAGAAAAGAAAAAAGAAAAAATTGAAGTAATTTGGGAATCCTTTAGACTAAATCCACAGCTTTCACAGAAAACCTAGAGCATTCTACACTGAGGATCAGGGAATGTCATAGAAGTGTCACTGGGAACTGGCAGCATGAGGTATCCAGGGGCTTCAGACAGACTTCTTACACAATGCTAATGAGCTTTGCTAATTTTGTGCTCCACACCTGCCCCCTAAATTAGATTGATTTTTCACTGTCTAATTACATGGCTCATGGGTCAGTTTCTTAGTTGTTGTGAATTTTGGCAAAATAGCATTGTATCTCTGCACTGATCTCTGTAAATGTTTATTTGATGAAGCTGGAAATATCCTGAAGCTGCTTGCCAAGAAGGCTTTTCCTTCTTTCTTGAAAATCTAGCCTCGAGAAGGACATGGATGGATATCAGCTGCAGAAGGGGAATGTTGCCAGCCCATTGGGCTTGTGGTTGGCTGCCATATCATCTAACAGCACAAGGGGTGAAAGGGCAGTGGCTTCTTTGGTGTCCATGGGCAGCAATGGAACAAGTGGCCCTATCATTTGTTCAGACCTTTCCTGGCACCAGCCCATCTTTGCTAATGTTCTCATCCGTGCCTCATCCTGATGATTGGATGTGAGGATACTCAGCACCTCCAAAGACTGATCCTGCTTTTATGGCTTACAAGAATGATCTGGGCCCACTCTGACCAGGTCAGTACCAACTCTGTCTGTGCTCCTAGAAACTCATGAGTTCACAGGCAGACACACTGTCTTCTGTAAGAAACAAGTACAACAATGGATTCTTGTGGTAATTACACATAGTTATTGCTCTATTGTGACCAATGATTATGAATTTAGTTAAGAGACTTACAGGTCACTCCTGTAGACCACCAATAGTCTGCATGATATGCTTCACAGAGCAGCAGCAAGAAACATGGTAGTCATACAGAGAGTGATCTAGAGTGGACCCAGTTCATTTAGCATCAGATTTTGTTTATTTCTACAGGCTGTAGTTATGCTATTTTAATAGGGTTCATGGTTCTTTCCTTCGTTCCTGAATAGGAACTGTATTACAGGAACGAGAGAGTTGGGTAGAACACTGAACACTCACCTGGTCCAATGTCAATCAAATAATGAGATCCTAGCTTCTACCAAAGAATCAAGGCATATCATTTGCTATTTCGGTCTTAGTAAAATTGTGTTGTCATCCAAGGGAAAAACTTACCTAAGGCTTTGAACATTTGCATTCCTCCATATTTTCCTTCAAACAGAACAGTGTTGTTTAATGGGTTGAAGGCACGGCACATTCTCACTAAAACCACTTCCAAGCAACCTATGAGATAAAAGAATTAAAAATGCACATGTGTATGTCATATATCCAACAATAAAGAGGTCCTTAGTGCATATTATACAGAGTTAAATGAATTAAAATGCACATGCATATATTACATATCCAACAATAAAGTAGTCTTTAGTGCATATTACACAGACATTAAAAATTAAAAATGCATATATGTGTGTCATTTATCCAACAATAAAGTGGTCCTTAGTATGCATTATACAGTTAAAACAATTAAAATGTTTATGTACATATCATATATCCAAAAATAAAGTGGTCTTAGTGCATATGAGGCAGGAAACATTTTACAATTTTACTGTTTTGATACAGAATCTCCCTATGTAGCCCACGACAGTTTTAAACTCAAAATCCTCTAGCCTCAACTCCCAGGTTCTGAGATGTGCCACCAACCTAGGACATTTCAAGAGATTCCTTCTTCAAAGGCAATCATTTTAGGGGCCCGGGGAGATATTGCAGCTCTTGAGAACATGTGTTTCTGTTGAGAAACTCAAACTCCAGGAGATCCTATACTCTCTTCTGGCTTCTGAAGGCACTTTTACAAACACACACATACACACACACACACACACACACACACACACACACACAGAGTAATAATTTTAGAAATCAATATCTTTTGATACTTCAATAAAGAAATAAGGAGAATATATTTCAAAGCTGGCTATAATGGAAGGCAAATAATATTTCTTTCCTTTTTTGGACTAATTTTAAATTTCACTCCAGCTTTTGAACTTTTATAATTGGTAAGCAGTTCAGGAAGGACTTGTGTCAGCCACATCTGGTTAATGAGCTTTGGTAAAAAAGTTACTTCCGGAAAGATTCACCTTTGAATTTTTGCCACATGAAACAGCAGCAATAGGCTTTTGGAATAATTTCATTCAGTCTTGCATTGTATAGGACCAAGGAATGTTCCCAGCACACAGTAGGTGCTTAATAACATTTTCTGAATGAATTAGTCTACTGCCTTTGCTTGTCCTCCCAACAGGCGTTTATATTCTGAGGCACTGTTGCTGTCCAGTTTCTCCATGTTTTGGAGATGTGAGCTTTGTCCTATTTGAAGGTGAGAGACTCCAGAGTCCCACATTCTTGTGTGAAGACCTTACAGCTGATTTGGCTGCATCTATGGTACCTTCCTTACACCCTCACTTTATAACGTTTGTGCGCTTTACTGAATTTTCGTTACTTTTAACCTATGGGTATAAAGATAGGAGAAAATGTACATATATTAACCCAGTGTGGTCATCTTGACACCAATGGAAGCAGATACCATCTATTGCATATCTGCACTATGGATGACAGTTTTGTGGGCTCCATATACTCATTATCATAGGTTGCTGGTAATGACCATTTCAAGTGAATTTCACATAGATTCATATAAATAGAAATTACAGGAGGCTTTAAGGTGCTAAGTACCTTTACATGAAGGCAACATTTATATAGGAGGCGGGATATGAATGATCATACAATTCAGTGGCTGCCAATACTATCCACGAATTGGTAATATATGAATCTCAGAAATGCACTGAACTGAGTTCTCCTCTAAAGGAACTGAATTCCATGGTCTGCGATGGTGACTGCACCTCTGAACTGTTAAATGCTCCTTTGCTACATTTGCTACAACTCCTATTTTGAAGTTCTAGTTCCATTCTTTATTTTAAAGGTTAGGATACTGTCATCTTAAGGTGTTTGTTCAAGGCCATACTTCAAACAGGCCAGGTGTTATTTTTTGATGAGAGTCACAAAAATAACACCTATTTCATATGCTTCTAAAACCCTATTGTAGAAGTCATGCCTAGTACATTTGACCCTGGATATGCTTTCATGACACCAGTAACTGATAGAGAATGGTATATGTAACCTAATGTGACTTCTTAAGGAATGTCAGAGATTATAAGAACCCCTGCTGTGTTTTGGAATTCTGACTTCTGGAGCCCAGTGACTATACTGTCTGGATGTCAAGGCCATCTGTGGAGACATTTTTTTTTTTAAACAGGGACAGCAATTGAAGCCCCAACACAGAGCCTTTGCTGATGCCATCCTGTCACCAGCAGATTGTCCCTCATGCGAGCAATAAAATTGATTCTCCTGTCCTGATGGGAATTGTCTCAGTGCACACCAAGAAAATCAGCATAGTAGGGACAAACCATTCTTCTGAGCTGTATAAAGTATTGCCTTGAGCACAAAGTAAATACATGATTATTTATCCAAATTTTAGGATGGTTACATAACCGATAACATTGGCATCAGTGCTTGAGTCAGAGTTTTTGGCCATTTCTATCCTTGGTTAAAGAATCAAATCAACATCATGTTACCATAACAACTCTGTGGCCTGTGTTCAAATATCAGCTTTATCATGGTTTATGTTATTGAACACAGCCTTTTACTCTTCTCGGCCTTTGCCATCTTTGCTTCAAGTCTGAAATGATACCATCTCATAAGAATAAATGAAACATCACCTGTAAATGTGGGAAAAGGATGTTATTTGGAAAAGGATGTTATTTCCAGTGTGAATGAGTACAGTAAGAGGAACCCAAATGCTACTGTGTTCTAATTTTCTTTTCAAAAGGATCCAAGAAAGACACAAGTCCTTTTTTTTTTTTTTTTGTAAGGCAACATCTTCAGTATTTCCTGTGTGTTAAAGAGAGCATCAGAGAGGAAGGAAGGATCCCAACACAGAGGAGTTTCTTCCAGTAGATCCAGGCTGCAGGCTATTCTCATTAAAATGATTGGAAGTGACCACAGAGGCGGAGCTCAGCCAGCTTGGTTGTTTTTGTTCTCTTGCAGGAGGCAAGGAGCTGGTGTTAGCGCCAGCTCAGCAATTTAGCCATCTTGACATGCTAATTACTTTCACTGCCTGTCAAGCTGAGCATCTCAGCCCCCGCAATTAATAGCTCTACTTTTCAATAAGCAAAATTATATTTGACTTCAAAGGGGGAAATGAACGGATATCAGGGCATTTTTATTACTGAGTTTCCTTAGGGAGTTAGGTAACTGTGTGGGTGGCAAAACGCCCTACCTGTGGGAGCAGGGTTTTCTAGGACCCTCAGAGTGGTGAGGGCCAAACAGCCCCTGTCTGAAACAGGCTCCCACAAGTCACAAGGCTCACCTGACTTCAGAAGTAAGATCTGATCATTCTGACACA
Source organism: Grammomys surdaster (assembly GCF_004785775.1). NCBI lineage: Eukaryota > Metazoa > Chordata > Mammalia > Rodentia > Muridae > Grammomys > Grammomys surdaster. Next base: position 1,652,992 of record NW_021604643.1, on the reverse strand, counting down.
GCTCCATGAAGCCTGTTATCCGCTTTGCGAACTCCACCACGTACTGGATGGCGTGGGTGATCTGGATGGCACACTGCTGCCACAGAGCCTCCCTGGACTGAAGCAGAGAGGACACAGCCCTTGAACTCACCACCTTCCAAGGAGATGATGAAATGCGCATGCCCCACCCCACTTGTCACTGTCACCCAAGGTGGGAAGTGATATATATTTTTTTTCTCTTTGGATTACTGAACTCCGTTATTCTTAACCATAAAAGTACCAAGACTAAACTAGGAGAAACGATGTTTATAGAATGCAAAATAAATATTTTTCTTTACTATTTTCTCCATTTTTTTTATGGCAACACACTCAGTCTTAGTTCGCTAGCTATAAACAAAGCCCATATTCAGGAATAGTGAGTGATTCTAGCCTAGCATCCACCATAATCCACCACAGGTCTTTAACCTGATGGACACAACAGAATATTTTTATGTTGTGTTCTTTCCCCAGAATTTAAGAAAAAAATTTCTGATATTTTGGCTGTCGGTTTTTTTATGGGGGAGGGGAGAGTTTCACTGTGTAGCCCAGGCTGTCCTAGAACAAAATACAGAGCTCAAGGGGGCCTCAGATTTATTAGATCCTTCTGCCCTGCCCTCCCAAGTGCCAGAATTATAGGCAGAAGCCACCAAATTTGAGTTATAAATTGGTTTGTTTGTTTGTCTTGTTTTTGTATAAAAGAAGGTCCATAGGAAAGATGAGTTCAAATAAAGTCCCTCTAATAATAGAGAACCTCAAATATATTTTAATACTTGAGGGTTTTTTTTGGAACTAAGAAACTAAATCTATGTGACTGTGAAATGTGCTTTTTGTGTATCTTATGTCTGCTTTCGTAATTATGTAAAAGTAGCAAGAATTAGATCAACATGTTGTCTAAATCATATGTTTCGATAAACACATTTATTTTCCTAAATTTCTACCAACTGGTTGCCAACTCAGTCCTGAAGTCAAGTAACACAAATCCTGAGCCTCCAGGAGCAGCTCCAGCCCTTAATCATGTCTAGTGTACCCAGAGAAACAGGATTATTACTGATGGTACAGGGTGAACTACTCTGTTGTAGCACTATTTTCCAGAATGTTGGGCAAGAATATAAATGTAGAATGCTTTGTTCCCTGTTTTTGTTTAATCACCTTTGGGCACCATTTTTGCAATGATCATCTAATATCATCTGGTCCTTGGCTTAACCCATAGCTACCATGAGAAGTTCCAAAACACCTGATAAAGGTACCAACTCCCCAGTCATTCAAGTGGGGGCATAGCTTTCAATCAGGGCAGCTTGTCTTCTAGAAAACTTTTGGCAACAAGCAGACATTTTTGTTTTCCACAACCATGTGAAGGTTGGCCTTTTTTAGATTCTCTCACTCAGGAGGAACTGGAGAGGCAGTGGATGGCTTGTATAATACACAGAGTAACCCAACAGCTAAGAAGGCTTAGGTGTAAAATGTCATTAGTGCTGAGATGAAGAAACTAGAAATGGGCAACCACAGCGATGCTCCGCTCCCCATGGTTGGTGGAGTACCTTGCTTTGATACGCCTTTATTTCCTCATAGGTGTGGGTCTGCCATGCCAGCTGATGTAGCTCTTCCATTGTGTACTGACATGTCTCCAAATGGGACTTAATGATGTTCTGTGCGATTCGATCTATGAGAAAAAGAATCATCAGTTTGAGGTTGTTGTGATTTAAATATTTTCCTACAAGATGGTCTGTAAGAATGCAGCTGGTGATGAGCTAAGTGCACAGCCATATGAGAACATCTGAATTCCACCTCTTATCTTAAAACATCCAAACACTTTATTGACTTTCAGTCAAAAGTTTCTCCTCTCCCTCTTTGATTATAGCTTTGGTGCCTTTCGAGTTGTAAAGCATGCAAATAACTGTTTGCCTTTAAAACACATATTAAATTACCCTATTGTTCAATTTTTGGCTGATAATCTCTAAACAGTTTAACACACATCCCAAACACCCAAAAATGTTTTGAAAAAAATCACTGCAATCATATTTGATATCAGAAAGAGGGCATTAAGTATACATGTTTGTGCTCATTCTTAAGAACAGGATGAAATAATACAATGAACAAGAGAGATAGAGAAGAAATGTAGAGAAGAGAAAGCAAACACCTAATTTGTTTACTTTGTACATTATTAGGAAAACATGGTTACTCTGTACATTATTAGAAAAGCAAAACACCCAATGATATGCATTTCCATCTGCAGTTGGTGCTATGTGTGTATCTCTTACACCCAACAGAGTCGGGTAGAGATGAAATAAGATTGGCCTGTGAGTGATAATTAACGACCTTCGTTCATACAGCCATCAAATTCAATCATATTTTTTTTCCATGTGGTGAAACCTTTGTCAAAAAGTTATAAACAATGAAATGATCTTATCAACAAAAGAGAAGTGACAGATCTTGTTTTGGGCTGTTTGTCTCCAGTAAGTTGTAGTTTATATTCTGTGTTTAGTCACTATCCTTTTGGCTTTGATTGAGTGATGGAATGGGACAAGAGTGATGGAATGGGACAAGAATGCTTCCTGAAAAGCAGCTAGGAGTCACCTGTGTCAGATGGAGCTCACTGGAGCCTCTCCGCAAATTCACATGCTGTTTGAATACATGCAAAAGAGGAAAGCTGGAGAAGCCAAAACACTCAGGAATCCTGTAATATGGAGTGTACATGGAATGAAGAGGATCATATCTGCCTGGTAACTACTGTTCTTGTAGAAGTGTTCATGTGTTTCAGGTGCTTTTGGAAATGCAAGCTTGTTTTTTATTCTAAATGGTTTCATTTTAGTTCTCTAGGATAGGTCTTCAAGTAATATATCAGTGCACCATTTATCTCTTGCTGTGTTTCTGGTGTATACGGTGTGAAGTTAGTTGAGTTTCAGTGAAACAGGAGATAAAGAAATATAAGCTATGCTTCTAACAAACTTTCTAAAACAAAGTTCCCCTTAGCTAATCAGCACATTGGGAACTCTGAGTAACTGGTAGCTACCGTTATCGCTGGGAGAACATTCTTTGTGATTTTTCACCATGGAAGCTGTGTGAAGAGTAGGATGGAGACAAAAGAGAGTTATTCAATATTTCAGTTAATACTATTGAGGGGAGACATTTCAATACATGTTTGAGATTTCCAAACCAGAACTATAAAGGGACAGAGGTAAAGACACTACTAAACGCTAACTTACGATGCTGATCATATTCTGTTGGCATCAACCTTGACATTTCTAGCCTTTTAGCATACTATACTACAAAATTCTTTCCTTATAAAATCTTATATTCAAAGTTTATCGAATACCCTCCTATGTTATAAAGAAGGGTGAGAATTACTCTCTACATTATATTAAACTAGATTGGTACGTCATGGTTCATTATTTTTCAATTTCATTTGGGAAGTCTAATTATTTATATTATAAAAATAGACATCTGTTCTCCAGTAGTTATGCAATGAAAACCTAACACGAAAGCCTTACAGTTTTTTAGACCTAGAGTGGCTTGTTTTCATCTTCAAAGGTATGCTGATTTGGTAGTGACTCACAGGCTTCAGGGTTTATAAGCAAAACTAGAACTGCTACTCAGAATTGCACTGTAACTGATGATCTCCTCCTCCAGGTTGTCTACTTGGAACTATGGACCAAAGTTTATGAATCCTCTAGTTTTCTGCCACTTGCCACTTGTAGTTTTAAGGAATATTGGAGGGGAGTGCAGGGACAGTCAGTATGTGGAAGGGTTAAGAAGACTGGAGGTTAATTGTACACTCATGTCAGGGCTTGGTTACTTGTGTACTTGTGGTGAAGGCTTTCCTGCCTTTCTGTAGCTTCCTACAATAGGGCTTGTGTGTCATACTGTGATTCTCCCTCCTGGTGTTGAGTCCTGATTCTAGCCAGGCTCATAGTGTGGTTATTTTTATGAAACTGTCTCAGACCCCTCAATACTCTAAATATTTCAAGAACTGGAAAACAATACTATTATATGTTCACTCAACAAATACTTAAAAAAAAACCACCCTGCTATATATCAGGTCAAGGTATAGATTAAAACAAAAGACATCAATTTTTATCTCTTAGGATTTATGTAATAAATACTCTAACTGGAGAATCTTCAAGAAGAAAGTACTCAGTTCTATCTGGGGACGATTTGGGAGAAAGAAGGGAATATGCAGTCTGAGGGATGAATAGTGGTTTGTGACATGGAAGAGGGTAAGATGTGTTATTATGCGATGCATGCAGATAGAGGGGACAATATTAAGCAGAGCTAGACATGTGCACTAAGCTAGGTCATTCCAGATGTTATCCATTACACATGTACAACCTTTAATTCTCTATCGTAAACTACCCTTTTCAGTCTTTATGTTGTTACTGCAGAAACAAGGGTTAGCAAGAGTGGGCAACTCTGGACTAGTTTACAGAGTTTGCAAAAGCCATTTTGGAGTCAGTTCTGCCTTTTCTTCCTAAAGGTCCAATGTTTGTGACACTGAGTATGTGTAGAAGACGGGAAGAAGTGAGGCTGTATGGGGGTACAGAATGGAGCATGAATAGTTGAGTAAAAAGGCCCAGGCATTACTTGTCCTGGGATTTTAGATTTTGTCAGTAGGGAGCCAGAGGATGCTGTGAAGTAGGAGGGTGATAGGATTAGAATTTTGGTCCAGAAAGGTGATCTCAGCTGTGGCAAAGAGAAGGAGGTGTGTTAGGGAGTGTGTGAGCAGAATCAGGTTGTTGTAAAAATGGAGATAAGATAGAAGATGTTTTGGACTAGGTCATGATAGAGAAGGCTAGTTAGTTTAGGTGCCAGACAATTCTGAAAGAAAATACACAGGACCAGAACACAAGGTAATAAAACATGAAACCTTAACAACAGCAGAAGCTTAGCTGTTGTTGACTTATGTACATAGGTTTGAAAATGTCCACCCACCCTTACATAAATATATTCATCATCCTCCATCAAATAACCACCCAAACATCCTTTTATCCCTTCCTTGATTCCCAAAAGACTTGAGAAAGCTAAGCTTGATCTTTTTGTTTGATAACCTTAAAGCCTACACATTTAGAATAGGGAGAAGTGAACATTATAAATAGATGATGATTTTCCACATCCCTGTGCTGGGAAATGAGTCAAATGTCTTTTGAATATAAGGCTTACACGTGACAATCGAGGCTACCACTGCATTGTGAGGTCGGACTGTATACAGAAACTAACTTGGTCCTTTCAGGGCTCAGGTCAGTAAAGCACAGGGCAAAGCTATTCTCGGTCTTAAAAAAAGAGTATGGCCAGCAGGCTCAGTCTGTCCCTTAGAAAGATGCTTGAACATCAGAGCAAGATAGTTTTCTTGGACTGAGAGTCTGCAGTTGTGAAAAGGACTCAAAAAGAAAGGACAAAGGAGAGACAGTGAGTGCAGTATGCTAAGTCCCTGCTGGGAGCCAAAGGAGCTTCAAGAGTTCCTGCCTGAAAAAAAGAGAAAAGGTAATAGCAGATGCAGTCCCCTCTGGGGACCAGCCACATGAGAAAGTCTAGACAAAGGAGGCAGAGGAGAAAGAACAGGGGCAATGGAATCGTACTGGGCAATCACACATCCTTCATCTGGTACCCTGACTTGGATTGCAGCTACTTCTCAGCAGGTGGCTTTTATTGGTTTCTTTAACTAGCTTGGGCTGAAGATGGTACATGTTGAAAGACAAGTTGGCATGAGCTGTGCTGGAATAATGAGTTCAACAGGAATATGACAAACTCTGCCATGTCTAGAGGTGGGGCACATGGAGCCTGTGCTTTCTGAGATCTGGAGGAGGAAGATGATTCATCAATGCTGGGAAAGGGACTCCTAAGGACAGCTGCAAACACTCTGTAAAGACCCTGTTACGTGCTCCATAAAGCAGAGGTTGCTCAGTTCACCGAGAGTTTGAAAGTTGCTTTAATTGCTAGTAAAATGGTGTTGAAGAATGAGAAACACAAAATAATATGTTCAATCTTGTCTTCTACTCTCAGTTACGAGAAGGAACAGAGCTGATTCTTCCTCAGGCCAGAGAAGCTGGGGGGTGTAATTACAGGTTAATATTAAGCCCATGTTCCTTATTTTGCATTTATTAAATTCATAGAATATCCCCCACCCCGCCTTCTGTGTTGATGAACATACATTTTTCTTTTCCTTTCAGTGAAATTACACGTAGACTTAGATTGTAGTCTGGATTCTTTTCTTAGAGAAGCTTATTTAACTCCATGTTTTAAAATTAGTCAATAGAACTTGTAAGTTCCTAAATGAATTTAACTGTGTGAGACAAAAAATTACAATGGGTAATTCACAGGAGATAATAATCCATGAAAATTCTCTGTCATTTTTGGTGAAAAGATATAAAACAATTATCACTAAATTGTCACACTTCCCCAAAAGTTTTAAGGGTAGTCTTAACTCTACTTATGATGTGGGCAGTAAGAAAAGAAAAATTAAAATTTTTTTTTGGGGGGGGGAAATGGAATAAAATTGGTGGTAATTCTCTGTAGTGTTTGCAATCATTATGGAAGCCTAGGGCTGGAGCTAACCTCCTTCCTCCATTCCCAAGTGGTCTTTGCCTAAATAATCCTACAAGTCTCTCTCCCTGTCCTTGTCCCTGTCCCTGTCCCTGTCCCTGTCCCTGTCTCTGTCTCTCAGTCTCAGTCGTTCTCGTGTGGGTCTTTGTCTGTCTCTCTCTCTCTCTCTCTCTGTGTCTCTTTCCCTTTTCTCTCTGGCTTCCACACTTCTTGTCCATTGTGAGTACTTCTCTTTGTAATGTATTCAATGAGTCAAAGTGAAAAAGGAATCCTCTTTAAGGCACTTTCAGCATGGCATGGTTGGGCTGTTGGAAGAGTTTACACAGCTAGATGGAGTTTTCAAGGTCAGTTAGACTGGCTGCCATAGAAAGATGTATGAAAACTATTTTGAAGCAAAATTACAGAAACGCATGGGAAATAACTTTTCTTGCATACCATTTCAACAGTATAGCAAAGTTTAGAAACAAGCCACCCATGGCCAGGTTCAATGCGAAGCAGGCCACCTCTGCTTCAGCAGGGAAGAGAACTGACAGGCAAGGTGACAATTTCATGTTTGTAGCTGTGATGTTATAAAACGGGGACCAGCTTGCAGCTCCTAAAATAGCAAATGACCTTCTGCAGCTCTGATTCCAACCACTCAGCAGGGTTTTTTTTTTTCCTCCCTCTCCACCAAAGTGGCTTATTTTAGCTCTCACTAGACTTCAGCAAATGGTGCTCTCCAAAGGCTACACTGTCCCAGTCGTGGGCCCCACATCCCACAGGTGGTTTCATTAGGAGCTTGAGAGTCGAGCTTATCTTTTAAAATGGCTGCTATTAGTGTTATTACCAGGAGCATTCAGGCCTAAGTTCACGGAGTAGAGAAGACTGCCGTGGAGACTACATGGCTCTGGAGGGATGACATCTGAACTTCCCAGCCCCCCTTTGTTTCCCCCTCAAGAGAAGAGATGGTTT
>NW_021604643.1:1609726-1645389 GCF_004785775.1 Grammomys surdaster | reverse complement strand
TTTTTTTTTTTTTTGGTTTTTCGAGACAGGGTTTCTCTGTATAGCCCGGGCTGTCCTGGAACTCACTCTGTAGACCAGGCTGGCCTCGCTTGGTGAACTTTTATAAGAGATTTTTTTTCTTTTAAAAAATGTTTGGAAATATTTTCCTAAAATACTATATGTTAGCCTCAATCAAAATGATTAGTGGATTTTTAAATTGCCACTTGCCTTGAGGATCTAGAGAAGGGCCGAGAAATCTGTTAGTTTACATTCCTCGTGTGAATGTGGAGTGCTTAGGGGATTCGCTTTGAATTAATGTCAGTCTATCTCCACGGACTTTCTGACAGCAGGTTTAAGCCACTGTGTTAGGTTTTATCATATCAAGGTTTGCCAGGCTCCATACTTTGAGGCAGCAACTATATTATAACACACTGTAATATATTAAGCCAGCTGGCTGAAAGGCAAAGCACTTAACCAAATGCACATTTTGCTTTTTGCCACTGAATCACACTTTATACATTTCTGTAGTTTAATGTAACTCTATACCTTTCTGTAGTTTAATAGAGCAGTGGTTTCTATCAACAATTGTGTCAGAAGAGACTATGTCAGTTAAGACCTTTCTGATACTTTGAATTTCTAGGTGTAATGCATGACCTTTAGCATGAATGGAATTAAACCATCAGTAACCCTGAACCCTACATGGTCAATGTATTAGTGAACCATTTGCCTTTAAAGAAATAGCAGCTTTAGCATTTATGGTTTGTATTCTTGTCAGTGGGAATTGCTGGCAACAATAACCTATGTGTTGTTTATTGGCTCAGTCCATTGTCTGGCAGTCATCGCTCTCCCCAATGAGTCAGAAGAGCTTTGAGTTTGCTTTTCATGAGAGTTCTATTGTCAGCTCATATCAGAGAGTAGCAAAATTGATTTCTTTTTTACTCTATGTAGACCAGCACCAAAAGATGCTCATAGAGGTTTTAGAAAATAATATGTTAACAAAATACAAAGTTATATTATTTTATAGTCTGTAGTTTATAGTTTAGTTATGAAGTGCTGTAAGCATGACAAAACACAAATATGAAAGAGTGAAAATAGAATAAATCAAATTAATGTAGGTATTGATGACATGTGGCAAAGGATGAGTGGAGAGAATTAGAATTCTTAATATTTTCTTTATATTCAGAAAAACCATACCACATATAACAGCATTTTGGCAGAAGGTGAGAAGGGGAGAAATTTAGAGGAATCAAAAGAGAACATATAAGCATCTGTATTTAAGCTGTACTGATTAAAAAAAAAAACCAGCAAAAACAAATTAACTACCTAAGAGGATGCTTTCTCATTGTTGGTTGGTTGAAAGCTGTTTTGGATCATACATCCTTTGTTTTATTTCAACAGTGCATGTGTAATTTTTGGGAAATTCAAGTTTTCCTTCTTGAAACTGGTTGGCAACATTGAGAAAGAATCTATTATGAAAACATTCCATTTCAAAATTAACTTTCAAAGTAAAAGACCTCCTCCACAGAACAATGGGGAGAGATGGGAGTGTTTAAGTGTCCTACAGTATCCAGCATTGTGGGAGCTGTATTTGAAGATGGGGAAGTCGAATACAAGCCCTTTGCAACTTCGGGTTTATGCTTTTGAGAAAGTCAATGAATCTCTTACTGTCCTGGACCCATCCGTAGGAAAGTTTAGCCACAGTGACACTGTCTTTGGCATTGAGTAACTTAAATCTGAGAGGCTCCCTGGCACATTTTGTTCTGTTTGACTCATGCAAGACACATCCTACAGAGCTAAAGACAGTACAGATCCTAGCTTTAAAGGCACAGGGAATTCTAACATGACAGACACAGACAATGGAGTACAAGGCCGGACAGAATCCTTCCTTATTCCCCTTTAAGAACTGCACCTCCCCATCCTGCCCAGAGGACGGTTAGAGGATCACAGATGATGGAATCTAATTATAAAAATTGCTTAGGGCCACCACCAGGATTGATGTTTATTATCTGAATTTTGTTGACACGTGGATTGATTGTTAATTTAGATGGAAGCAACCCCCCTCCCTTTCTCACTGCAGTTTTGGAAGTGTAGTCAATACATTTCTGACCTTTGGAAAAAAACAATTTAGAGGTAACCTTTGGAGATCACATTTATATTTTCAAATACTTAACACAAATCTCAATAAAGTATCTTGATTGTTTAAGTAATTTATTTAATTAGCTGGTTTAAAATAGTGCTTCTTAAGGAGTCCAGAACAAAACTACCCAAAATGTTTGAACAACCTGCTTACAAAGCAATCTAACGATTTCTTATGTGCAGAATAGGTCTTTCTAGGCCTCACCAGGGTTCAAGTTTAAATAACAATTTTTTTCCTCCTTAGTATTAAGAACATGCCATCAAAAGAAAGGTTATACCCCAAATTAAAGAAAGAAAATTAAAAATTAAACATTTTCCAATTCTACAGGTTTCTTTGTATGTTAACTATCACAAAAGTAAAACCTCTTCTAGTTGGTAGATGGCCATGGGCTAGGCTAGCGGTCCCAAAGTGTTCTGATCTCCATTAATCTGATGATCAATAGACATTTCTTGGTTCTATGGGCATTTTAGTATTTTAACCCAACTAGCTCATTCAAAAAAATGGATAATTGAAAACAGAGCAAAATGTGTGCCTTTGCAACAAGTGATAGAACCAAGGTCAAGGCTTGGAGTAAGGTGTAAATGTGGCTTACTGCAGCACAGTGCTTGGAATCACAATTCTGGGTGGTACTGTCAACAAAATCCATGTTAAACGTCGCCTTGTAGGTCCTAGCATCCCTTTCTATAAACCAAAGAAGACCTTCCTGAAATCACTCCCTTTCCTTACTGTGGAACATTTCACATCTATGATGTCTTTTGAAATTGAGTGTATAAAGCAGAATTGCCTTTCCAACAGCTTTGATGCTCCCTACCCCCCTTGCCAGGAGATTTTAGAATCTTCTTATGAAGTTTTGAATCCTGAGTCAAGAATTAATCCTAAAATAGTATCTCTAGGGGAATTCCACCAAAGATCAATTTTTCACAGTTTCAACTCAAAATTGAAAAGGTATGTTAGAAGATTTCCTTACTCTAGTGAATGGTAGCATGTTTGAAAAGCTGTATTAAGAGTGGTATGAACATTTCTATACTGTAAATAGATGTGTATGTTCATAAGCACTTGAACTGAGCATGCATGTTTGCATTGATTGTAGTATAGAGGAACCTTAATATTTGCTTAGAGCCTTCCTACTCTCAAAGTGCTTTGTGTACTTTCCGGATTATGCGAAATCATGCCCCTACGTGTGGTGGCAGGTAACCTCGCATCACCACTAGATAATATTAGTAGCATTCAGGGGAGGATTTATTAAAGGATATCTATAAAGGCAGGTTTGACTGATCATTAAGAACAGCTATAGAGTCCTGTGTCTGAAACATCATCTGAAATAATTCATGACCACACACCAGTTAGAATCAATTCTAATCACAGTCAGCTCAAGAGTATGTGGCAAATCAGGTTGATTAGGTCAGTTCATATTCTTTCTTTGAATAGAAGATAGAATGCTTGAACCGAGCAGATGTTAGGAGATAATCTGTGAGTGATGAAAGAACAGAGTGATGTTAAAGTATCGTATGTCTCTTTCCATTGGCTTGGGTGGCTTTCCTCAGTAGTCAAGAGAAGATTTTTTTTTTTTATTTCATGATCATGTATACTTTTTCTTCAAGAGAGCGTTGGAAGCGACCCTCCTGGAGTGGGCCAGTGAGGACAGGTGGGTTTTTCCTTGAAGCTACCGTTACATAGCTGTTCACTGGATACTTACATTGTGTGTAAGCATGAAGGTATTGGAACTGGCCACACCACCTACTTCCTCAGATGTCTCCTTTTGCTCCTGACTTTTTTGTTATTATTTACTTAGTCATATGTTTTTTTTGGGGGGGAGGGGATAGTATATGGAGAGAAGTAAGTGGTGCTTGGCTTTGTTTTGGTAACAGTCAGGCCACCAAGTGGAAGCCCAGAAAAAGGTTTCCTGGGCTCTGAGGAGGAGCTTGCTGGCTATTGCTGCAGCCATGCTATTCAGCACTGCTACAGAGTGCACAGTGGCTCAGAAGTCCCTCTTTGCCACTCTCCTGTGCTTTTCCTGTTGCAGTGGTTGAAACGAAGGTTGACTGTGTGCATTGTCAAAGCTCTCTGGAAAGGGAAAAAAACCATGACCTTTTGAGGTCGTTTTCTTTAGTTGCCTTACTTTTCAGATGAGGAGACTGAGCTGCAATAAGAGGAACATTTGGAACAAGCCAACACAGATAGAAGAGTGTCTGTCCTGTGATTGCAAATCTGAGTACTTTCTCTAAATGCCCGCAGAGTCTGTGGCTGGAGTGAGTGTGGGGGAGGGGGTTATGGGACATTTACAAAATGTCTTCCCGCAGGATAAGAAAGGCTTAACCATAGCCAATTGTAGTTTCCTTCCTGCAGATCATTTGAATACTTTCTCCGATAAATTTAGTATTTTACTTGTGTTAATGACCTACTAGACTGCTACTCTAAACTGAGTGTTGGTTATATTTGTGCAGATGCTGTTAGAGGACAAAGACACTTCAGGAGCTGTAGCTTGTGTTCTCTGCATCACACTCCCACAGGAAGTTAAATAACAGCAGCTATAAAATACTTACCTAGAAAAGGCTATACCATTCAAAAGGTCTGCTTTGAGTCCACAGTATCTACTTAATTCTTAAAGTCAACATTTGAAACTTACAGAAAAATTTGCAAACTAAAGCACCCCCAGTAAAACCTTTGAGTGACTCTGTAGCCTTAACAGTATAAAGCTGTACGTTACTGAGACTAGGTCACTTGTATGTCAATCTCCTCATGTAGCCCCCTCTTACTATTCATATCATACTCAGTTATGTAATAGACACATCTAAAATGAGGGTTATTTCTGTGTTTGTTACTTTAAACTCCAGACTCCACGAATAGCACACAAAAGGAATATGAGAATAAATCCATGTTAACACTATGTGGAGACAATGAGACCAGTGAGCTCACATTCCCTTGTCTGTATCTGGAGGGAAGACCCAGTATGGAAGACCCAGTGTGGAAGGCACACTATCCCGCATAGCATTACAGCTAATTTAAGGATGTATATATACATATGTATTCACATATATATGCATGTGTATACATTAATTTTCTCTACTGTTTAAAAAATATTGTCTGGCTGTTTGAACTGTCTTGTCTGGAACCTTCTAGATCCCTTGTCAGTCACCTTTTGGCTTAAGTAAGCTTTATTGAGATAAAATCTTGCAGCATCCCCAGAGTATCAGAGAGCTCTGGTGGGAAGCAAAAGCCAGTGGTTCCATTTTCTTTTCTGCTCACTTGCTGAGAATCCTTTGCCTAGCTTCTCTTCTCTATCACCAACCACGCAAAATTTTATTCCCAGAGACATAACACATCCATCATGCTAGCTCGAAGTAAATTTCCAGCCAAGCCCTGTCAATACTGAGGCCTAAATATTAATTTGCGGTTGACTTTCAGCTTCTTCTTATTTCATGACTTCTTTTTCTCTTGGGATTCTGAAAAGCCCAGGGATATAGTTCTGAAATATTCTTTGTTGTTTCTGTTCTCTTAACTGTGTTTTGCTTTCCAGCCTCAAGATTCTGGGAATCAAAAAGTTTTCTGATAAGAAGAGGTCTGAGTAACTGATGCTCGCCATCTCCCACACCTTCACGTCGAGGATCACCTAGGACTTAGGTTCTACGACAGTTTTAAAAATTAATTTACTTAGTTTAGCATGCTGGGGATTGATCTAAGGGTCTTATGCATGCTAGGCTGGTGCATTACTGCTGATAGCCGGTCTATTCTATTCTGAATTGCAATTATTTCTTTTGACACATGTCACTTAGATGGCAAGGGTAGAAACCACATTTTGCTTATTACTAGTGACCGGAATATTGCAAAAAGAGATCCTTCAAAGTGTGCATGGAAGTCTATAGTAGTAAATCAAGTTGCTTAAGTTAGAGTTAGTCTTTGCTGGTTAACTAACTCTGTGCCTTAGGGAACAAACTCCCATTTCTCACTCTTAACCTCATCTAGAGGCTTCCTCACTGTTGATCTGAAGCAGGAGGTGAGCCTCTTGCTGACTGAAACATGTGAAAGATTTTAACATTTTCCTCTAAACAGAAAGTATTAGCACCGGGATCCTTATCCCAGGACACGCGGGTTCTCTTGGCTCCCCGGAGAAGGATGGACATGGTTTGGGCTTATTCCTGACTTTGTTAACACTTACATAATTGTCTTGGTGATTTATACATAGTTGTCTAGACTGTTATGTTACAGTTTGCAAATTAATTTTAATTAAATATTTCAAAGCTCCGAGGACTTGTTGAACACAGGCTAATCTAAATCTTGCTTTAAAAGAAAGATCTCCTCAGGACTGATCTCAGCCTGGTGGCAGGACTGTATGTCCTTTACCCTCTCAGAAACCAGAGGGAACAGTCAGAATCAGTAGCCAAATGTGGAGCTCACAAATTTCTTAGTGTGCCAGAGTCTTGAATTCATTATTTAAAATGTGGCTAAGCCCAGATTTTCTCTTTTGTCTGTACAGGAATTTTTTTAATGACCGCATACCAGCAAAAAAGTGGTTCAGATGCCTAATGGATTAAATCAAGACAAAATGTTCACAGAAAATTCTGTGAATTTTATTTAGTGTCACCTAGAACGATGACAGGCACCAAGGGCCAAACATACTTTTCGGTAGTAATGACAATGAGTTTCTGAGTGTTATCAATATTTGCCAGTAGAAAATATGTCTAAAATGAATGGCTTTTGATTTCTTAGATCTGGGCTCAAATTTGTTCCTTAGTTTCACCAAGACTGTGACCACTAAGCCTCAATATTTTTTCTGTAAAATGGGCATACAATTATTTACAAGAGTGCTATAAAAATTAAAAAGTAGAGTATCATTTAGTATGATGAAACTTAATAAAAGGTCAGAAATAATACTGTCAGAAATAGCTAGGGATCTAATTATGTAATAATTACAATGTCAATCACATTGTTATAGTGATTTCTTAGGCATGGAAAGTAATGTATATTGAGAAGTTATAAGTATCAACTCAGTTATCCCCTTACACAGTATATAAGCATAAGCACAATGACTGTTACTGGTCCAGGTTGAGAGCTGAGACTTGGATGTCAGGTAACTTGCCCAAGATAAAAGATTGCAGCTTGACTGTGAACCAGAGACCATGAGCACTCTCTGTCCCCTTCTCCCATAATGATGCTGCTATGGACTTAGTGTTTTAGTGACATGAATGGCAAGTTTTTGATAGCTTATTAAGACAAGGAAGGCATTCACCACCCTACTGTGGTCTTGTAATCACACACACTAAGTGGAATGGGTTTGTGTCCACTAGGTGGCATTGCTGTTTTAGCGAAATCTGAACAGAGCCACTCTTCAGGTTTAAGAGTCTGTTACATTTGAGAGTGCTCACAGGACAATTCTAATTTCACTCTTAAAGACTGATGAAAATTTAGAGCACATGGAGAGATCTGTAAAGATTACTGATGTCTTGAAATAATTATGAAAAGTTCTCTTTGGGTGTCAGTGCCTCCACAGGAAGCCATGATAAAACATGAGATAATCCAGTTCACTTCTCTTAGCTCGCAGGAAAAATAGCCTGAGGGCTAGAAAGGGAATGCGATGATCCATAGGATCTCACAGCCAATGGTTTTGGCTGTATTATGCTTATCCTAATTTCTATTGATGATAAGTCATAAATAAAGCATAAGAGCTTCTTTTTTATGTGTGAGGCCAAAGATTGTTTAGTAATCCCAAGATTTTATTCCACTGGGATTTAAATATGGTCTAAACCAATACTTCACCAAGAACTTGGATATTAGATAGTATGTTATTTTGTTTTGACACACCTTTTTAAAAGATTAGAGGCCCTTGAATACAAAGGCCATCTCCAGGAGCTGTGAATGAATAAGTAGCAGGTAAACAGGTGAGCCACAAAACTCTGGAATTAGACTTCCTGAAGTGGATCCTGAGTTCTATCATGAAGTCACCACAGGTTTCTTGAGAATCAGTGGATTGCCTTTGGGTTTCTGTTTTTGCAGTAAAACTGGATTTTTTTCTTTTAAGACTTTTTTTTGAAAATGAAGTGCTTACGAAGTATTTTCATTGTAATAAGGACAGAAATTTAGTGGATGAGTCCGCATCCAACTATTGGTGTTTCTTGGTTGGGACATCAACAGCTTAATTTTCTACCACAGGAGAAAACACTGAAACAACAACGTAACATCTCAGGTTTATCATTCTGTGACATTAATTCTTCCTCAAATGCATGTTATAACCCCCTAGAACAGCCAACATTTCATTATATGTTTAGCACAAGTAAAATGAAAACACTCGTGGGCTCCTGGCACTTATTTGAAGGTAACTAAGCACAGGGCTTATAAAAATAACTGTAGCAGAGACTTAGTAGGGCACTTGTCTGGTGTTGTCTTTTTTTATGAGATCTCTGTGACCCCAAAGTATGCTTTATTCCTTCCAAAGATTAGAGATCTGGGGTCAAAGGACTTGTGCTACTTAACATTGTAAACTATAGAGTCAGGATTAGAACTCTGGTTGCCTGCTCCTTAGCCTGAAAGCAGTCACTTCTGGTTTTGATCTAGCTTTTCCATGGTGAGGTAGGCATGGAACTCTGCTCTCAGGGAGGGAAAATACATTAAGATACTGTTGTTATTTTGTGGCAGTTCATTAGATCAACCAAGTAAGCATTCCCTAGACTGTTGAGTTAAAATGACAAAACAAATTACAAAGTCAGAAGAGGGCTAGCCTGAGATGGGGTACCCCTGACACCGTACGCTAAGAAGTCAAAAGCCATTATAATGGAAAATGTCCTTGACTAACTTGTTACTCTGTATTATAAAGACCATAGTCTTTGTTGCTGTGATTCAGAATCCCATATAGAATGTGTGTGTGCACATGCACATATGTGTATTCCTGCATATGTATGTATATACATGTATGTGAGATAACGTTGGTTTTTCAGGACCTGTCTACTTTGTTACTTTGAGATTCATTCTCTCTCTCTCTCTCTCTCTCTCTCTCTCTCTCTCTCTCTCTCTCTCTCTCTCTCTCTCGGAGATCAAACAGTCTAGGCTGGTTGACCAACAAGTCTAGGGGTCTGCCTGTGTCTACCTCCTTAGTATTGAGAGTATATGTGGGATACCATGCTTTTAAAAACATGGATTCTGAGAATTAAACTCAGGTACTTGTGTGTGAGTATTCTCCCCAGAGAATCTCCCGCTTGTCAGATTTTTGAATTTAAATTCCCCCAATCCATAGCTATGTTCTGGCCTGCCTGCAGCACCATTACATAGAGGGAAACTAGAGTACTTGCTCTTATGGTGTTGTCCCAGCAATCTTTGAGAACCATTGATTGTATTACTCTATAGTGTATCCACTTCCCTTTCAATAACATTACTTTGGACAGCTAAGACTTGTTCCCATCAACATTTTTCCTTCAGTAAGAATCCACATTCACCCAACAGCATCCATTCATCCCTAGTAGATAGCATCTTTCAATTCCCTCTGTCTTCCTTCACTCATGATAACTTTTACGGGGCAAAGGGATAGGGATAATTGTGAGAGTATATTTTAAACCAATGTTATCTTCTCAGTAGAAACCAGGTATGCATGCAGTTTAATTTAGGGCTGTGAAAATGACTTCCCTAAATAGGACTGAGGCACCACCCTCAATGGAGAAATTCCAGAAATAAAACTTGGAGAAGACTAGGACTTACCGATCTCAGACATTGTTATCCCAGGAGCTAACTGCCCGTTGTTGAAAGAGCTATAGGTAAACAAGTTGGGTACGGATGTGAGGTCATAGATAGGTTCTTGCTTTATCTGTTTGATTCCAGTCATATCCAGTCCTGACTGATCGGGAGATGGCTGACCGGAATCTATGTTGTAATAACCTTCGGACTTGGGCAGGTCAATGACGTGCCCGTTGGCGTATGTGCCGCCGGTCTCGGTGTTCAGGTTGCTGAGGCCGTTGCTAATGCTGCTGCTGTACACCCTGGCGAGGGCCTCCGCCTCCCCGCTCTGCTGCTGCCGCTGCTCCTGCAGCCTCTGCTGATGCTTCTGCACCTCAGCGTACAGGCTGTCCCGCTGCTTCTTGGACATCCTCCCGAACTTTACAGCTGGGACGGAGAGAAGAGCAAAAAACAGCAGTGTGTTTACCATTCTTTTTAGTCACTTGAAGTCTGAGACACGCACGGTTGTCTCTTCCGTATCATAGAAACAAATCCCTATTGTTGCCAGCCAGAAGTTCACTCATTAACATTTCACATTAAGGGGAAAAATTAAGGAGAAGTTAGAGAGTGTGTTGGTTTTTATCACAGTGGTGAAACCTCTATGTTGTCCAGCTTTCTGCCACTTTGATACCTGAGACAATCAACTTAAAAGTACAAAAGGTTTATTCTTGGTTCACAGTATTAACGGCTTTAGTGATGGTGGCACAGCAGTATACTATGTTGGGAATGTGAGACAGCAATTCAACCCCAAGCAGGCAAAAGAGAGGAGGAGAAAGAGGAAGGGTATAGGTCCCAGTATTTCCTTCAGAGTCATGTTCACCAATGACCTAAGGCCTCTTTCTAGGCCCCATGCTCTAAAGGCTCCATAGTGCCGAACTGGGGACCACATCCTTAATATATGTTAATATATGGACCTATAGGGGACATTCAATATCTAAACAATGACAGTAAGGTAGGAAGAAATAAGATAGATAGAAATGTAAAAGTGTGTATTGTCACAGTTATGAAATGGAAGATATACTTCCCCAATGCTTGTTCCTTTGTGAATAGCACATGCAAAAACAAAACAAATCTCCTGACACTAGCAAGGTTTCCTGCTATTAAAATGACCTCCATAACAATACTGACATTTCCCCCTAGCAGTAGAATTGCGAGATCCTCAGGGAGGAACCTGTTGTTTCAGTTTGGCACATGATTTATTGGGTAGGAACAAGGATGCTGGGAGTGTGGTGATGCCATCAGTTGCTGGCATCTAGATTTTGGTGCAAATGGTAAGAAGCTTTGGACGACAGCATTCGAATGAACTCAACGCAAGTGAGGAAGCAGGAGCTATTGTTCTCCTCTTCCCCTTTCTTGCAGCTGAGCTATAGGATCATTTTCTCCATCTCTTGCAGCTAAATTCTCTGGAATTTTGTGTGGAATTGAGGAAGGGGCTCCCAGAGGAGTAACCCCCATGTGCTGCTTCCTTATGTGTAGAGAATAAACCTGAACTGCTTTGGATAGTGACTTAGTGACTTCTTTTGCATGAGCTGTCCACCCCCCCGTTTTAGCATGTGGGCATCTTGAGTGTTGGGCTGCCCGGTTCAAATCATCTTCCTAATAGTGAGGACTGGGGTAGTCTTGGAGATGTTCATCTGAGTTTCTGAGTTTTCTTTGGTGCCGGTTTTCCCAGGGTTTGTTGAAGTCAGGACCTCAGAGGGTATAGAAAGGAGGCATGAATATAGAAATGGATGGGGACTCAGTCTATGATTGGAGTCCTTTCTGAAAATGGCCACCCAGGAAGTGCTTCTTGGCTCTCCAGCTCAGGGGGCCCACAGAGGAGGCCTACAGTATGAGGATGCTGCCATCCATACTCTAGAGCATACATCTTCTCCCTGGCATTGGGAAGGATGTTATCAAATCTTATCTGAGCATGGGCTATTCAAAATGGAGACCACACTCCCCACTGAGAGGAGTGACTGTAGAACAGGATGTGCACAGGAGTATTTAGATACTCCTATATATAGTGGCATGATTTCTCCCTTCTTGTCTGCCAGATTGAGGCTGTGACTACATGGACTTTAATACTCCCAGTCTCCCCCTCTTCCTTTATACTCCTTAATCTTTCTAAAAGAAAATCCCTGCACCGTGGCTTTCCAGTGATGCTTAAGTAGGAAGACAAAGCAGTAATTATCTAGTAGGTTTTTTCCTCAATGAAGAGAAACAATATAATTAACTACTAAAAATCTCCTTTCCTGTCTCAGTTATTGCTTTTACTTGGTCTTGAACTGGCTTAGGTTGTCCTGTTTAACTTGCTATGTAGACACTGCTCTTACTAGAATTCATTCATGGAGTATAGTGGTATTTCCACTTGACCAGGGGCAGAATTCTACAGAATGGTTGGGGCATTTTTTTTTCTTGTTCTTTCATGTCATTCTAAGTAGTTTACATATTGTGCTCTAGAGGGAAAGACCAATTTTTTAAAAAAAAAATCAGGAAAAGTAAAGAATGTTAGCCATTGACTCAGGAGGACCACATCTCAAGAAAGTGATGATGTTCCTCTTCTATCTGTGACCTTGGCTCTTTTGAATCTGCATCAGCTCAGAAGGACCTTATGACAGCCATGGTCTAACAAACTCAAGAGCTGAATGTATTGCATAAGATTAAAATGTAGTAATTTATAGAATAGTGTGCATTTATTGGTTTAAATCGTAGGAATTAAAAATCTAGAGTTTTTCACGGGATCAGACGGCCTTTAAACTAAATTTGCCATTCAATCCTCAATTTTGATTTCTATGTATTTCGAGGTAGAGGGATTGTATTAATGACCCCAATTCCTTTTTACCTGTATCCTTTCATGTTCTTCTCCATGTCTATTCCCAATTCCTTTTCATTCTGTGCAGGCGTGCTGCCCAACTCCGGACTTCCAGTCACATGACCTGTCTAGGTCAGTGGGTTATTGATAAATGTTTTACAAGCAGAGACTTAAAAAGAGCCTGTTTGATTGTGCACCTCACCATGGCAAGGACATGCTTGCACTAGATCGCCAAACAATAGGCTGTATGAAGCTGATTCAGGTCTCTTCTATCACCAAAGCAAGGCCATCGACTGTCAGCAGGGTCACAGACTGACCTGCTGCCAAAGCATGCCGACATGTGCTGTTAACCATAGGCCGTGTGATTAGAGCTAACGATGTTGGAAAAGCATGTTGCCAAGGGCTCTGCTGTAATCATCCGAAGACACAACAGAAAAATGTACATCTTTTGTACAAGGCTGGCTTGTCAGGTGACTGAGCAATTGGAATATCTAGAATAAAGCAACTTAAAGTGACTAGAGTTCGGAATTCTCAGAATTTGGCTTGAACCTAAAGCTTTAAAGACAATGACTACAGAACTACTCCAGGATGAGTTTTCCATTTATTTCTGAAAGGTGCTTCAGTTTTATGTCCTCTCCTGCAATAAAGCTGGCAGTATACCTGGAGGGGGAAATGCATTGTATACCAAGACAGCACACCTACTGAACTTTCTGACATAGAAATATTTCCTGGCTACTCTCTGCAGACACATTGATGTATTCAAAGCTCCACTTTAACAGAGGCTATGTACTGATGTTTCTCCAAGTATTTTTGTGCATCTTATCACTCCCCAGGATTTAGCACAGCATGTTTTCTCTCTAACCTGATTTGTTCTGCCAATGACATTCACTTGAATAGAGACAGCTTCTTAAACTAGCACAATACAGTATACATTCCAAGTGACTTCCAAGTGCTCAGGCTGAGAGCATCAGTACAGAACACATGCTTAACCTTCATCTTAATCTCATACAAGCAAATGACATGTCTACATTAGAGGGTCAGAAATCACTTCACTTTTGTTTAGAGTGGAGGATTTGAAGTAGAGCAAAAGTTTTCAGGGTGACTAGAAATTAAAAGTCATGTCTCCATCAAAGATTTGTTCTTCCTGAGGTATGAGAACAGTACAGGTGTTTTTGAGACTCCAGCTGGACAACCATCATCCGTGACTCTGGGGTCATTTTGAACATTGTTGGGTCTTATTGTCTCTCAATTTTCCAGTTTCTGCCCACTGTTCACTGGTTAAACTGGTCTTAGTTTAAATCTTTCAGCATTGGAGACAAGCCAACACCTTCAGATCTTTGTACTAGAAGTCTGATCTGATCTACTCATTTCAGCATCTCCCTCATGTCGTCCAAACCTCTTGCAAGCGTTGACTGTAGAGGGCAGCTTCTGCTATGGTAGTCAAAAGGCAGTGTGTGACGATTGGGCACATTCAAGAAAGAAGTATGACTAAAGGCCTGATTATTGACTTTTAATTGAAATTTAAGTCAGTGATATATGTCACATAATTCAGTTCGGTCTAGAAGAGATTTTTTTTTTCCTGTGAAACTTGTCTGTGCACAGGGTATCTAGTGTTTTCATAGGGATACGTCATATACGAGAACATTAGATACTTAAGTATTATAAATTAATTTTTCACCTTCTAGATTTTTACTTAGTAAATATTAGACTTTATGTTTTGAGGGGGCATATAATATCTTACCATTGATATTAGACATTTCTCTACAAATAGTTCTATTGAGGGTTAATTTGTAAAGATTCCAGTTAACAGAAAAGCAGAAGCCAGGTATGGAGGCACATACCTCTACTCCAAACATTTGGGAGGATGAGGCAAGAAGACTGTCTTTGTCTACACAGTGAGTCTGAAGTCAGCCTGGACTATAGGCTGGGATTCTATTTCAGTAAGCAAACAAGCAAACAAAACCAACAAAGAAAATATACATCACAGAGGAGATTCAAGATATGTGACACTTGTTCGCATGCACCTTTGCCACTTTACAGCACAAGCCCACATATGCATTATTTCAGATACATTGATCTTTTTCCTTTAATTCATTGCCTAGGTAGATTAGAACAAATTTGTAATCCCTGAGTTGGATGTCTGTTCGTATATGCCTGAGAGGATACCAAGTCCATTATTTGAATAGTAAAGCAGCTGTCTACCAGAGCCGTGTTGTTCCAGTGACCAGATGTGGTGAAGACAGAGCCAGACATAAGTGGCAGACAAAAATGAATGTACCAAAGTGAACATGCTACTGTATCATTGAGGGAGACGCGAGGACATCTTATCCCGTACTACTTACAGCACTGTGCCAGGATTTTCTGCGTCAGTGGATGGGAAGGATGATTAAAAAGCAGTGAGAGATATTGCATTGCTCATCCTTAAGTACTGATTAGGCAGACTTTAGGATTCTTCAGTACCATAAGCTACCATCACTTATTGGCACAGAGAAACCCCCATCAGCCTTGGCAGTAGTGGGATTTGTCTAGGACACATGGTCATTCACAGTGCACTATAGAGCTACAAGAAATCTGTCGCCACTGTTCATATCCCAGCACTAAGGAGGCAGAGGCAGGATGATCTCTGTGATTTCTAGGCCAGCCTGGTCTATAGAGAGAGTTCCAGGACAGCTATGGCTACACACAAAAAAATCCTGTCCTGAAAAATAAAACAAACAAACAAATAAAATAATGGGTCTTAATGACTAAAAATAAAGTGAAAAAAAAAAGCAAAAATTCTTTGTTTACTGTGTTTGGCTTTTTCATCTTATATCATGAATCTAAGCAATTGGTTGTGTATGAGGGAGGAACACATACTCCATTATCTGGGTGGGAACACAAGACCCCTGAATACATTTGCATTCTTCATAATGGCTCAGAATAATGCAAGTTCCCGGATGTATATTTATGAACAGCCAGCGAGCTGTCTCACTTCCCATGGAAGTGTGTTCTGCTCCTAGTATCTTTATATATTAGTAAGTTGTGTACCAGTTAGATAGCTCTGGTGGGTGAATGGCTTCTGTTCATTTACGGGTTTCTGACTTTAATACTGAAGACCTCACATCCCAGGAAACCGTTCTTTACCAGAAAATATGCCCAGGTAGTCACTTACTATCTAATGGCTTACCAGGCCTGTACTTATCCTAGATAATGTAAGCTGTCTGCAAACCTCTACCACCTTCCTTTTTTTTTCCTTATTTCTCAGGCAATATTACATTTGATACGTTTCTGCTTTACTTCTTAATTCACAACCAGTACTCTGGTTCTCTTTTCTTTATACCCCCAATTCCCACAGATAAAAGTCTTTCAGTGGCTTGAACAGCCTCTAGCAAAACATCCATTTGAAAACTCTTAAGGACTAGAAAGGCAGAGGCTTACCATCTCTCGACATTCCTAGGGCAAGACACTTCTGCAGGCGGCAGTGTTGGCAACGGTTCCTGTTGGTTCTGTCAATTAAACAGTTTCTCTGCCTTGGGCAGGAGTAAGAGGCATTGTTCTGCTGGCTCCTCCTGAAGAATCCCTAGAGAGGAAAAGAGAAAGCAAGGGCAGGAGAGTCAGAGGAAGGGTAGCATTAGCACACACACTGCTATACTTTCTACACCAAGTATAGCTGACTTTCGTCTTTCAAAAGATTCTTAAAGCTTCTTGGAGAGCTTCTAGATGGTTCTGAGCAGAACATATATGCTTATTCATAGGCAGTTGACAGTATATTTCCCTCAATTGTCCACTCACTCATTCATTCAATATTTACTAAGGGAATTTCTTTGAAGAGTAAAGAACAGGGAAAGAATGTCAAAGAAGCATGCCACTGCTAAACCAAGTTATGACAATGGGTGTCTGGGCTTGGGTTTGAACTAAGTGCTGTGTGTATTGGTAGGAGGCACAGAATCAAGGAATGTGAAGTTAACATCGTCTTCACCCCTGCCACATTCTAAAATGTATTTTTCCAAATATTAAAAAATATGTATTCAATTATCCAGAGAGGGTTAAGTTTATATATATATATTTGAGGCCGAGTCTCATCAGGCAACTCTGGCATCTCTGGCCTCTGGCTGCCCTGGAGCTATCTTTGTCTATTAGGTTGGCCTCAAACTCACAGAGATCTGCCTGCTTCTGCCTCCCCCGTGCAGAAATTATGTGTCATCATATTGGGCAGAAAGTTGTTCTTGAAACTCATGATGTATTTTATCAAAAGAAACATTACGAGTCAAAAAAATACTAACCACAAGTGTGCCAGTGGAATACAGGCAATAAACAAATGCCTGCTCTTGGGTTATAGGATATAAGGGGTTCTATTTCAAGTAGGTTTGGATTCTTATGGGGTAGAAGAACTAAAACTGCCCCTTGAAATCTGTAGCTGGGTTTATTGCTTTGTTTTCTTCTGTTTTAACTCTTTGAGCACCAACCTCCCTTAGTTTTCTTATGAAGAAAATAGTAAGAGAAATAAGCATTTCCCCCCAGAGACATCAAAGTTACCATTCTCTGTTCGTTCCCTCAGGCAATCAGTTTCCCTTATCATTGTTTGCTCTTGAAATGTCTACAGCAAAACAGTGAAAGTGAAAAGGGCCGTCGGCCAAATGATGGTCTGAATAGGAGTATTAATAAGAAACACAGAAAAACAAACAAACAAAACAAAACAAAAAAGAAAAAAAGAGATAGTTCTAGCCCTCAGTGAGTCCTGAAATTGACACCCCAACTTCTTTCAAACATCTGTTTCCTCAGGAGAATGGAACAGGGCTGGATTAAATAAAACACATGAGAGAGAAACTTGGATATAAAATTCACAGTTCACTATAAAATAAAGCCTATTAGAAAAAAAAAGAATGTTTCAACAGAGCATTAAAATCAATATTAGTATGAAAGTTCTTATTAACAGTTTAAAGAAAGACAGAATTGATATTATTGGTTTTGTTTGTCTTGGATTTCAGTGGGGGCTTAGCTGGGCATTATGGAGGGGCTTTGCTGACCTATAAGGAACCTTAGAATAGCTGTGTGGCTAAGGACCCCTTGGAAAGAGATTCACAGTTGGTTTTGTGGTTTCAGCCCAGATCCATTCAAGAAGGACTACTTTTAACTCTACATCTTCATGTGTGTGTTTGTTCACTCCTACTTTCGATTACACACTAGGGCTCCATGAATTCAGTTTGATTTGATTCTGGAAACAGGAACATACTTAAGTCCCCAGGGGGCTGAAATGCCTGTTTCATATACCAGGAAAGCTGTCATGCAGCATGATCACAGTGGCTTGGAACTGATTAGAGATGTCTTTGAATTTACAACTTAAGGAAGAATTGCTCCCCCCCACTTCCCTTTGGATATTGGAGTGTCACTCAGTGAAAGTTGGCAGGGAAGATATTCTGAAGTCACAGCCACAAGTCCCCATTTACAGCCAATTTGACATTAATTATGAGTCATTTCTTGCTTATCTGTTGCTCATTATTGCAAATGAGGATTTTTGGCATGAAAAATAGATTCTGTTTCACATTTTACTGAATGAATAGGAGCTGAATAAGTTGGTGGGCTGAGCTGATGTTTATAATGGTTGCACATGTCGACTACAGAGCATTATTACAAAACCTCAGAGCTTGGTAACTGAATATGCTGACATTGACATCTGATTGTGAATGGGATTCCTACTGGAGAAAATTGTGGAATATTTACATGTGGGCTTTCCCATGAAGTAGGTAAATGTACTGGGATATGTAGCCAGAATGACAAAAACCTCAGAATATGCTTCCTAGTGACAACAGAATTCCCTTGGTGTTGTGTTGATAAGATGACAGGGCTACTTGTTCGTGCTGTTGGCATGTTGGGTCATGTTCATTCAATATTTAAGAGCTTGTATTTCAAAGCTACATCTGAAAATGAATATCCCTCCATAGTTTGAAGTCCCATATTTTCCAAATGCCTTGTATCAAGAAATAATGAGTATGCAGAATTCATATACAGATGTCTTTAGTGGATACAATATAAACTAGGACGGAGCAGGGGTCGGATGGGGGGGGGGTGTCCTAAACCTGCAGAACAAGCCTGTGGAAATACCTTCATCGGAAAGAGTTCTCATTATAAACTTACTACTGCTTATGACAAACACTATTTGTCTGCCTACCCAGAGAGCGTGGCTTACATATGGAGGGTCAATGAAACAGCTGATGTCTTATTTTGCTTCCTTATTGTTTCCTATTGATGGAATGAAAAAAAACATGACAGCAGGTTATACCTAATTCTTCATTCTAACCATGTAAGAGGAATAGAATGATGGGCCGTTTTGTAAGCTTTGCCTAAGGACACCACCGACTATCTCATCCCAGACCATCCCACCATGCTGACTGTTCTTTTCTCATGTCACTTTCAGTTTCTTTTTTAACCTTTTCTTTTACCATCCACCTTTTCAGTCCCAAGTACTTCTTTTTTTAAGACTTGCGAAGGCATCATCTATTTTTGAAGGGTATGGTGTTTTGGTAGCTATAATGTTTTATATTTTTTACATTTAAAAGGTCTCCTAAGGTTATGATTGAATCTTAGAATCCATGACTGTGCTGCATCTCCTTCGTTTTACTGAATGAAAATAAAGGATTTATCTGGCCAGCATATTGCCAATGGCTTTGCCAGTATCTTCCACGCTTCTTGAAGATGACACTTGAGTTTTGTTCTGGTGATGCCTGTCTCTTTAAAACTCACTGTAGAAACGTTTTGAGTTCACCTTGATATGCTTACTCTTTCCTCCCTAGCAAATTACTTTAAAATCCTACTCTTACTTTTCAAATTACCCCGGTTAGGTCTGTGGTAACTGCTATTCCTTTGCTCTTCATTTCCCACACATCTTACTCACAGAAACATGTTTGTCATTGGGTTGGTGGAACGTCTCTGAGGGAACACTGGACATAATGTGAAAGAATCTTGTTCTCTTGGTCAGTTTTTTTTTTCAGTTTTAAACCAGTGGTGTATGTCAAATTGGATCTTGTTTATCCTTCAGGAACTTATTGAAAAATTAAGATTTTATGGAAGATGACGTTTGACTGATTTAGACTACACTTCTAACATATTCAACGCTTTTGGGGTTTGCAATTTTTTATTACTATTTTTTTTTTTTACTTTACATGTATGGGTGTTTTGCCTGCATGTATGTTCTGTGTACCATGTGTTCAGTGCCCAAAAAAGTCAGAAGGGGTCATCTGACACTCTCAGACTGGAGTTACAGATAGCTCTGAACCATTCTGTGTATGTTCAGCAGTGAACTTGTTTCATTTGGAAGAGCAACTAGTGTTCTTAACCTGTAAGACTTTTGGTTTAGATATTTTAATTTGTAGGAATGTGAGAACATAGGAGTGACATATGTATATTACATTTATCACCTCTGTGTCCTTAACAAACATATCAAAATGCCTGTTAGCTTGTAGTCTTTATTTTAATATTCAGTTTTATCAGATGGAGTCAGTATTGCTAAAACAGAAAGAATTGGTATTTATATCTTCGTAAATGTGAATAGTTCAAGTCTTTAAATAACCACTCATGTTTCAAGAGATGTGGACCAGTTAGACAAAAACAGGTAAAAGGCAAAAGAAGAGAAGGAGTCAGCCCAGCCACACACCAAGCCAAAACTTCCGGTAGGCAAACCATCCCTCAGCGCATCTGCTCTAAAGCTTTGGCGCACCATCACAATGTGGAAGTCTTTACCTTGCAGCCTTCACACGTGATGACTCCGTAGTGGATCCCGGAGGATTTATCACCACAAATTTTGCATGGTATCACTTCAATTTGTGCTGAAAGAGAAAAAACAAAAAGTTATTTCAAATGTCTATAGTTGACTTTAAAAAAATTGTTGCTATTTTCAACACTTACTTGTTCTTGCCAAGGTATTTGTGTTAGACTTTTACCATTAGAGAATTTTGGGTGCTAGTGGTGGCCTAGGGTCATCATTACAATTTGAACGGCCTTCCTAGGCTTCTTCTAAAACACTGGTTCTCAACCTTCCTAATGCTGTAACCCTTTAATTCGTTCCTCATGTTATGTTAATCCCCAACCATAAATTATTTTCATTGCTACTTCATAACTATAATTTTGCTACTGTTATGAATTATAATGTGAATATCTGAGGTTTTAGATGGCTTTAGGGAAGATTCTTTTGTAAAAGGGCCATTAATCTACAGAAGGGTCAAGACTCACAGGTTGAGAACCATTGTTCCAAGGCCTGGCTATCACTCTGCTTTCCTTTTTCAAATTCAAATTCTCTCCTTCCCCTCTTTCTCCCCCTCCCTCTCTCTCATACACACACACACACACACACACACACACACACACACACACACACACACACAGAGACATACACACACGCACGCACGCACGCACGCACGCACGTGTGTGGCCCCTGCATGTGTATATTTAGAAACTAAATGCTTTCTCTTCCTTTCACTGTTTTCTCCTTTTAAAATTTGTTTTTCCTAAGACAGCATGGCAGAAAAATCCCGTGAACTCACACCTTTATATTTCTTAGTTTACTTTTGACATAGGAAGTCACTAGGTGTTTTTCCATGGTCTTATCGCAATAATATCTAAAATAACTAAATAAAACAAGTCTGGAGTGTTGGTGTTTGGTGATCCTACATGTATGGCTGGATAGACTGTTTAGTCCTGTGAAAACAACATAAATAAATAACCAAACATTAAGAGAGCATGCTTTAAATATCTGGAAAATTACTGGAAGATGGTGATGACTCAGGAGAAGATATGGCAGTAACTTTGATAGTCTCATTAATAAGAAATTCAATAATAAATAAATCAGAAAAATAAATTATATAGGAAGTTGGCACGTATTTAATTTCACTGGAGAAGAAGAGGATTCATTTTTAAAAAAGAGTATGAGAGATAGCTTATTCTGGGGCATATTCAAGTGACCATGGCCTAGGTCATAGATTTAGGTTACCCCAAAATCCATGTTAAAATGTGGAAAGAAGTTCATAAAGTTTTTTAGTTTTACAGAACAAAGAAAGTCATGGGCAAATTTGAAATACATTGATGGATACATCAGAGAGGTGGTCACAACAAGATGGGGGTGGGGCTTTGCTATAGGTCTCAGATGCTGTCTGATGACATTCTGAGCTCTTGGAAACTAGTGGTTTGCTAAATTGATAGATTCTAAAAGAATTTGATGTATCAGTCATAGGATGCTAGTGTAGTGGGAATTCAATGGCTAGCCAGGGGGTTAAAGCCAGCATAAGATGAGCTGATTAACCCTGGATCTGCAATATTCCCACCTCTTCTATCACTGCAATTCAGATCAGGAAGACAGTTCATTTTAAAGAATGTGTGGGATTTGGTTTGGCTAAAGAGAAAGGCAAGGGTCATTGACTGAAAATAGGTCAGAGGTCTAGTATGACCGAGGCTGATAATCATACAGAATAATTGGCTTCATGGGAAATTTGGGTCATATAGACACACTAAAGTTTGACAGAAGACTTTGGAGCCACTCGAGTTAGGCAGAGGAATTTTCACCTGGTCTTGTTTGCCAGGAGAAATGGATAGAACAAAGAACAAATAAATTGTTAAGACGAGACTGGGATGTAGCTCTGCGTTAGAGTACTTGCACAGTGTGAGAAAAGTCCCAAACTGAATCCCTAAAACTACCTCACATGCTACATGAGATGTGAAGGGAGATTCTTAGTGCTTGGCAGGCTAACCAGAAAAAAAAGGCAGATCCATGAAAGGTTACTCCTGACACAGGAGTTAGGCAATGGCAGAAAGAGGGTATCAGCTCCCAGACAAAGAGTGGCACATAAACACAAACAAAGATGATTCAGAGGCAGATGTGAGAGTAAATGCTGAAAGAGAAGGACGACCGAAGCTGATGAAGAATTGGAAGAGTTCTTTCTGCCTCGCCTTGGAAGCCAGACAAAGTGATGAGCTGACAGAGATGAGACATTAGGGCTGAGGATGTTGCCAGGTGGGGTGGGGTGAGAGAGCGCTTGTCTAGCATGCATGCGATGTCTAGCATGCATGTTTGAGCCTTGGTATTGGAACAGCAATGAAAATATTTATGGAGCATGAAGTGGAGTGGGACCGGGACACATGTTCATGGGGCGTCTTATAGGCACCTGAATGTAGAATGTCTTGGAAGGACAGTTTTGTCCTCGTGGGAAGTTATTTAGAATGCAGGAATTTCTGTTTTTGATAGTCCTCTAAAGAGTTGTTAAAATTATTCACACTAAGAAGATCTGCTATTTCCTTTCCCAATTTAAAATAATTATGCAAAATATCCTTCAAAATGCTTCATACACAAAGTTGACAGTTGCATGCACTTCTATAGTTTTCCACTCGTAGATACACAAAACAAGTAAGTGCGAAGCATCGTCATCTTTTGCTATTACTTTACACAGTGAATATAATACGTGGCTTTAGGGTAACACATTAACTTTTGCAAAATTAAATAAGCTACAAACACTCTTTTTTTTGTAAGACAAAGAATTCAAGGGAGAGAACTCGGAGTGTAAATAGGACTGAAGTGTTTTCAGGATTTTATGGTGGGGAACAGGAGGTTTGAAATGTTCCCATTTCCCTCTGGGTTGCACTGCTTAATCTATTAATGCTTAGGGACGGAGTTAAGAGATGGCCTCTGAACTTACATTTTTTAGCCTAATAAATATCATGTTCATCAACAAACTTCATAGAACTGTGAGGCTAAGATGGTTATTTCCTGAAGGACATCATCATATCATCATAATCGTCACCACTGTCCTTGTTAACTGATTTTATCTAATAATTTAGGGAAAGAAGTGTATGTCAAAAAATTGGTATATTATGCCTTTATTAAAGGTATTTTAAAGATAATTCAATGAATTACACTGTAACTTTTTTGTGCTATGGATTTCAGTTTAGCAATAAGATTTCAAACAGTGAGTGTTTATAGGTACTATAAACTGGGTAGCCATTGAATAGATTTTGGCTCATATGATATTAAGTCAGAGGCTCTCTTTGCATAAATTACACCCCAGGGAGTAGCATACACATAGGAGAATCTGCTTCAATACATTCTTAATTATAAAATGATCTAACTTTAAAGGAAATGAAAATAGAGGTAATTTGCTCCCTGAGGTGTAGGAAGATGTTTTTGAAAGACACAAAGGTTATCTTATACATCTTCAGAAATACAAATGAGATAAGGAACATTCAATAGGGCATCTGCATATTTATACATATTCATAACCTTGACTCTATGTGTAATCCTGAAGAGCTACAAACACTTTTCACAGCATTTTTTAAAGAGAAAGAAGTCACCTATAATGTATATATGTTTTATTATGAGGGAGAAAGTGTTCTCCATTTAAAAATCTTGTGGCTCTGTCTATTCTGGCAGAATAAGTCATTTGATGTTTATTAGAAGTGAAGATAAATCCGAATCACTTAGAGTAGTAGCTACATTCCTTTTCCCTCATTAAAAATTAAAAATCCCTTTTCTGAACTACAGTGTTACAGTTTACACTATGTGTTTCCTACAGCACCTCTCCAGGACAGATTTTCAGACCCCAGTGAAGACACTAGAGCACAACATTGCTCAGTGCTTGCTGTTTCTATGTGTCTTGCTAAGGGCAACTGCATGGCCTTCTCAGGAACTACATTGTGCAGACCCAGTACCATGCTCTTTATCATTGCTTCAAGCAGAGCATTTTTGAGGGGAGTGGCTGCCTGGACCTCACCAGCTATGGCAGGAAGCTAGTAGGAGGGAACTGGGGATCGGGCTGGATTGGTATTTGGCACTGTTGCTTGACTTGCAGAGATCTATTTATTTGTTTACTTTTCACTGTGACAGTCATTGAGAAACAAATTTAGAGGATCTAGGATGGCTTGACAGATTGATAAAGGTTTGCTTGGTCTTCATTTGTTCCTTTTATTAAGTCCCTCTTGCCAATTCCTTGCCCAGAGTCTTCTATCCAACGTTGCACAAAATCTTTGTCTCAGTTTTTCCTGTTTATTGAAATATATGCCTCTTTAGTTCTGCCCCATTCAAGCCCCTGCTGGTTACAGCAGGTGTTGAGGTCAGAAAACTAATTCAGGCTAATGAGTTAACCAGAAAATGGCTCAGGAAAATACTTTGACTCTTAAAAAGCATCCCTCAGGAAGGCAGTGATGTTGAGCCTGCCAGGTACTTGATGCTGGGGGTAGGGGTGCATTTTACTGCACATAATTTTGAAGCTTTCCATTCCCATTAATCTGAGTTGAAGCAAAGATAAGGCTGTACTTCTTTACATCTTGTATGCGTGTGTGTGTGTGTACGTATGCATGCATGTGGATGTGTATGTACATTTGTGTGTATGTGTGTGATGTGTGTGCATGTGTGGGTGCCCACACCAGTGCATTTGCGTCTGAAAGCCTGAAGTCATCACCACATGTCTTCTCCTCTTGCTCTCCACCTTACTGTTTTGAGCCAAGGTTTTTCACAGAACCTGGAGCTCACCTATTGACTAACCTGGCTGGCCAGTGAGCTCCTACATCTGCAAGTTTTTATTCCTCTTAGCTGGCAATGTGTGCTACAGCTGTGCTCAGTTTTTATGTAAGTGTTGGGGATCTGAACTGAGGAGTGCACGCTTCTATTGCAGTTACTTTATAACCGAGTCCTCTCCTCCAGCCTTGTTCTTAGTTTTCAGTGTTGTCTAAAGGAGCTCAAAGTTGTGGCCCTAAATTTCCCTTTATCTTTCAGAATATATGAGAGCTGTGACATACTTCTTTTTCTGAAGGAGACTTTAAGAATTAACGATCTGACTTATTTGGTATGAAAAGAAAAAAACAACTTGCAGAATGGTGAAGGTAATAGGTATTTTGAATGAGGTTCCCTGGTGATATGGGTCATAGTACAGCCTTTAGGAATGAAGTGATTACATCTATCATGTAAGTCACCTCAGAGGCACTGAAATCCGGAAAGGTCAACTGGGAAGGAACAGCCAGTAACTGAAATTTCCTGGCTTTGGGATCAAATCTTTTGCAATATCTTTTGTTTTCTGATGTGTCTTCCAGGCTGATTTCTGGGTGCTGGACACTGTTCCCTCTACAGCACAGGCTGTACCCCTGGGTGCTGGGCTTGCCTGCTAGTTTCTATTTCTTGTAACTTTGCAGTTAGGCTAAAAGTGGACAGAGCAATTAACTCTCTTAATGTCTGTGTGAAACACAATTTACACATGTAAAAATTTCCAATAAAGATGACTATTTTGGTTAAAAATCCTTTTGCAGATGGTCGCAGTAGCCCATGTCTTATGTCATCTACCCAAATTGTATCTCATCTACCATCTGTGACAAATCCAACTTAAAAATCCTTGTACTCATCCCCTTTCTCCCCGGCAGACC
Organism: Grammomys surdaster; assembly: GCF_004785775.1. Taxonomy (NCBI): domain Eukaryota; kingdom Metazoa; phylum Chordata; class Mammalia; order Rodentia; family Muridae; genus Grammomys; species Grammomys surdaster. Next base: position 1,619,410 of record NW_021604643.1, on the reverse strand, counting down.
TGAAAGTATCCACCTCTTTAGTATGATATCATTTAAGATCACAAGACAGTCAACCTAAAGGACGATAGTGAAGGATGTTTAAGACGGAATTCCACTCTAACTGAGGTTAATCAGCCTTAAGGATGGGGTGGGATGCAGACAGGGACCTGAATGTGTATTCTATGTCATGCTAGAGAGTGACTCTGAGAGTCCTGACTTTGGATTGGGCTGTATTCATGGGAACCTCTTCCAAGGACAGTGTGCATCTTAGTGCCAGACTCCAATATAAAACCTACCATGCTTGTGAGATTTAGAGCACTTTTAATTCTACAAGAACATTCCTGCACCTGTGTCCTTGAACACTTCTCTGTAACTTTCCAGGAGGTGGACTCTTGTTCCACTTGGTTGATTAATAGTTCTTAAATGACGTAAGGATACACTTATTCTTAGACTATTGCAATTGCCTATTCTTCATGTTACTAGAAACTAAATTAATTAAAAGATGACTATATGACAATGGTGGAATAATTTTTTCAAAGACAGTTTTAAGGGGATCACACCAGGACTGGTTTACCTTTGAAGGAACATCTTATAATTGTCCACAGAGTGCTGCGTGTTATGCTCACTCTTGAGACCAGAAACAATAGAAAATAAAATCCACAAATAGCAACTAGCACAGAAGAATAAAAACAATTACAGAAATTGCCTCTTACCCACAATGCACTTATCATTGCTTCAATTACCCAAGGAAAACCACAGTATGAAAATATTAGGTGGAAAATTCTAGAAATAAATAGTTGAAAGTTTTCAATTGCACAGTGCCTGAGTAGAAAGATAAAATCTGACACTGTCCCATGCTATCCTGAAAGAAAGAAAGAAAGAAAGAAAGAAAGAAAGAAAGAAAGCTCGTTGCCTAATGTATCGACACTGTGTATGCTACCTACCTGTTAGTCATACAGTAGGTGTCTTGATTATCAGATCAGTCATCAGACTATCTGTATATTACAGTCCATCTTTACTCCTAGTTGTAGTAAATGTCTTACGGCACCTAATTTATCGATTAAGCTCCACCATAGATATTGTTATTTGAAATGTCTTCAGGGGCTTACATGTTGGAATACTTGGTCCTCAGCTAATGGAGCACTGTTTTAAGAGGTAGGGCCTATTTGGAGGACGTGGATAGCAAAGCCAGGCTTTATGGGTTATAGCTTGGCCCTGGTTCCAGCCTGAGCTCTCTGTACTGGCCAGCACCAGATAAGAAGCAACTGCTTTTCACACCTGCCACTACCATGTCTCTTCTGCACTGGTGTTCTGTGAAAATATGAACCCAAATAAGTATTTCTTTTCTTAAGCTGTTTATGCTATGTATTTGGTCTTAATTACGAGTAAAAAGAATTAACAGTCGGTTTGCATTTGTAGGAAAATACAATAAATGCAGTGTTTAGTCATAGCCACTGTTCAAAGTATTCATGGAAAGTTGTGGGGGGTATTTGGATAAATATGGAGGACTGTGCTAAATACAAGTTAAAAGTTGTAGATTTAAACGCTTCTATGTGCTCTAGCAGTTACAAGATCCAGACTTATGAATTAATTCCTGGTTAACACTTCTCGTCTTGTCAATGTCTTCACATTAATGAGACATGTGCGTAGGTCTTGATGTCATTCAAGTGAACTTGATGTCTTTTGTCATCACTCAGTGAGGCCAATGAACCAGAGGCTTTGGCATAACCTGGGAACAAGTTTAAATGTGAACACTCACCCACGCTCAGCTGATGTGAAATCTGCTTTGTAATAAGCTCCCAGGACACCATTAAAACTCAAAAAGCATTGTCCTCTGATGCTCGGGCAACACAGCTGTAGCTACTCTGAGAATGGATGGATCTCTGATTTCCCTGGTGCGAAGATAAAAAATGTCCACAAGATCCTGGAAAAATCATTCTCTGCTTTTGCTTTCTATACATCCCCTTTTGTTTGTAAGGGCAGTAGGAGAGTTGGAGCTTTAAATTCCCCCTCCCCTGTAAAAGACCAACCCTGTATCACTAGCTGATGATGTAGGGGGAAAAAGAGAATCCAGCACATCCCAGGAACATCTTATGTTGTTGCATTTAACACAGGCCACTGAAATGTTTCCTTTGCAGACAGATCTGCCCCTGCTTTTCCTCTATGCTCTAGCACTGCTTGGGGAGTGGCTCCTCCCCTTCTCTGACTTGTTCTCCAGGTTGTGGCATAGATGTCAGTTTCTGGATACTGGGTACAATTCAGTTTCCTTAAAGTCTATTTTTAAGGATATTTTAAAATACAAGTTTTAATCTCTCTGAAGTTTTTCATTTTTAAAGTTCAGCATTTTTTGAGTGTAAGGACTGATGTATGTACATATACATGTTTGTACATGTATGTGGCAATCAGAGGTCAATCTCAAGTACTGTTGTCAGGAACTGCTTACTTTTGGTCTTGAGACAGGGTCTCTCATTTGTTTGCCTGGAGCTGTTCCTTTGACCAGAATAGTCAGTGAGCCCCAGGGATGCTCAGCCACTGTCCCCTGCCCCCATCACTGGATTACAAGCACACAACATCGTGCATAGCTTTGTACACAGATTCCAAAGCTTGAACCCAGATCTTCACGCTTGTCTAACAAACACTTCACAAATTCTCCCATCTTCATCTAAGTTTTTGTTTTACTAGATTATCTGCCTGCTGTCTAACTATCTAACTAGCTATCTCTCTATGGTAATGCTATATGATCAAGAGTGTTTATCCTCTGTGTCTGGGCATACAGACACACAACACTATGCCTTATCTGAGAATTTGTTTTTAAATACAGTTTTCTTATTTTAAAAATAAGATTGAACCAAGTCTTTTCTTTTAATGGAAATTGGGAAATCAAGCAATGTATTTTTCTTGCTTTTCACCTACTTTGATGGCTAGTTTTGTCAACTGGACATATGCTAGAGTTCTTTGGGAAGAGAAACCATACCGAGAAAATGCCTCTATGACAGCACATGTAGACAAATCAGTGGAGCATTTTCTCAATTATTGATGTAGGCGGGCCCAGCTCATTGTGGATGGTGACTCCCCTGGGAAAGTGACCCTGGGTACTGTAAGAAAGGAGGCTGGGTAAGCCAAAAAGAGAAAGACAGTATGCAGCGCTCCATTCTTCTGCTTTAGTTTTGGCTTCAGGTTCCTTTCCTAACTGGAGTTCCTGCCCTGACTTTCCTCAGTGATGAACTGGGATTAGGAAGCCACCTAAGTCAAATAAACCCTTTACAAAGATAAATTTGGTCATGATCTTTAAAGATGTATCCTAGGAGCTTTAGACATGGCCTAATCAGTTAAATGATTGCTTGGTGTGCACCAGCAACTGGATTTCCTCCCCAAAACCTATGCAACAATGCTGGATGCCATGGCACATACCCACAGCCTCAGTGCTGGGGAGGCAGATTCTGGAGTGCTATTAGCCAGATAGCTTTGTCTCATCAGTGAGGTCCAGACCAAATCAAAGAAAATAAACACTAAAGGGAACACGTTGACTGACATCAGCAGTTTTCCTTTCTGTGGCAGGAAAAATGCTTGTCTCTTTAGCTCCTCCTATTTCTGGAACTTTTCTTCCTAGTCTCCACTTAGTTGAACTTTGAAAACAGTAGAATCTCATGTTTCTGTAGCATCTCCTTCACAGGAGAGGAAGAGGATACAAGGAATTGTGAATGGGGGTCCACAGATGATTAAAATAACCAGGCAGAATTTATTCCCTGTGTAGGAATTAAGATAAAAGAAAAGCCACAGCTTCAGAAAATGAAAAAAAATCCCTTCTTTTCTATGCTAAACACCAAAGTGGACTGAGAGACTGAAGACTTACAAGTTACAGAATTGGAAGAAATATTATAAAGCACATGTCAAGTAATGGACACAGGCTCACAGTATACAAATGACTCCTAGAATTGAAAGCTAGGAGGCCAAAGATCTGAAGATCTGCTTTCAAAAAGACAAGACAAATAAATACATTAAAAGACGCCATGTTCTCATGCATTGCTGAGCTGCAAACCACCTGTTAGGAAGGCTATACTTGAAAAACCTAGAGCTATGCCAAAGGCTGGAGAGGAGGCTGAGCAAATGAATGCTCCGTTGTTGTTGGGAAGACAAGGGAGTAAAACCACTTTGGAAGGCAGTGGGGCAAGTTTTCTAAGGTCAAAGGGAGACTTAGCAGCAACTGCACTCCTTGGTATTTGGTAGCTGAATTATAACTCATGTCCACACAGAACATCTGCATGAAGGTTTCTTCATATTTTCCCTACATGAGAAACAATCAAGATTCATTTCAACAGCCGAATCGATGGGCATGTGGCACTAGTATAGTGAAAGAGTTCCCAAGCGAGGAATGGCATCGGCATGGAAGACCTCAGTGTGTAATGTTAAGTGTAAGAATCCAGCATGCTTCTAGCTACATATCTGGAAAACTCAAAAGTACACAGTAAAAATAGATTAATAAATAAAATATCAGTAGTCGACACAAGCTTGGAGTGGATGTGCACACACATGAACATGTACTCATGTTTATACTAAACCCACATGTAATTTAGCCACTTAAGGTTTGTTTGATGCCACAGATACACATGAAACCAAGTTTTATTCTTTAAAAGGAATACTCTGATTGCACAGCCACACATGCCTAAAAACCCAAACCCGAACAAAGGGCAGACAGATAAGTCTGGAGGAGGAAAAATGAGAACTTCATCTTAGTGAAGCAGAGAAGTCTGAGAGCTGAGCCATCTTTGAGCCAGACCTTGGAAAGGGAGAGGAATTTTAAGAAATAAATGTATAGGGATAGGAAAAGAAGAAAACCCAATTACAAGAGTAAATTTCTAGACTAAGTAAATTTATTTGATCACTAATTAAATGGTGGTGGGGAAGACAGGATAAGAGAGGGAGAAGGAAAGGAAGAAGGAATGAAGAATTTAATACCAATGATCTTTACACAAAAACTCATAATTTAAGATTTTATATTTTGTATCATCTATAAGAGCTTTGATCATTTCCAACATGAATAATACCACATTAGCAAAACCACAGCAAACTCTTCCATTGAGAATTTTGTCGTCATGATATCTATGTTGTAGGAAACTTGCCAACCAGCCACAAACTTCTTAACAATGACTCTAAGTGGAGGGGAATCACAGAGTTGAAGTGAACCCTGATTCTTGTCATCTCTAATGACAAAAATAGTTCAGAGGCTAGAAGTCAGCATACTTGGATTCGGTCGACTCTTAGATGAGTGGCCTTCAACAGAGAGAGAAACCAGTGGGAAGTTTTCCTGTGTGCACACAGCATCAGAAACTATTTCAGGGGTCAAATGATCACACAAGACATAACTCCAGAAGGTGTGTCTTATGGTTTTATTCTATGCTAAATGTCACAAAGGCCCGTTGCCCAACACAGTTGGAGTGAATGCTATCCCCTTCAAAGACGGAAGAGGCTGTTCTGCTGATACTGCATACTTTCTCTAAGGCGATTATCAGCATAATCCTAAATATGATAGGACCGAGCTATCTTATTTTTGAGCTCATCAGATCCAGCATGCTCACATAATCCTCAACAGCTTTACTCCATGTTTATGTAAGCTGGATGGTGCCTGAATAAGATGACCATACCTTCTTTTCCCTGCAGTAACACTACTCTGTATTATTGTCACAAAAATACTAAGAGTGGATGTTATTTTCAAATTCTGCTTTAACGAATTTCTTCCCTTTGAACTCTTCCTCCTTTTGTCCTACAAGGGGGACATTTCCAGCCATGCTTGCCAGTGTACAAATCACATCTGAACAGACAGTGTCCCCCACCCCTGCCTCTGCTGCTTGTGTTTCTTACTTTATCCATCTGTACCAAGGCATTTGCATGTTGCAGTGTAGATTGAATTGGTAGGAAGAATTTTGGCTTTTACTTTTCCATTTGTTTAGATATTTTAAATTACTTTTAAAGCAGGGTAGGTATTTGTGTCTCTGGGAGAAATATTAGAAAAGAAATTGGTGAAATCTAGAAATTGCTAAGCATAACACTAAGTGTTCCTGAGAAAGATTGTTCTTCTTAAAGTTTCATCTTTAATTTAGAATATACCCCGTAGGTCCATAAAAAATTTAAAAGAAAAAAATATAGTTCTCTTTTTAAAATGTAAAAGCATGCTAGTTCACATGCTTCGTTATACAAGGTATGTGTGTGTATGTGCGTATGCGTGCAGTACCTCTAAAAGATAGCTATGTTCTTTAAATACATAATTAGAAAGAAACCTACATGTTTACCTGTAAGTCACTGTTAATTGATTCAGAACTAAAGAGGATTAAGTACATAGACGTTAATATGTCCACTGCTATTAATTTCCAAACAACAATAGCAACATTATCCTGAATAAATCTATTAGTAGTAAGGATACATAGTTGTTTAAAGACTCCATTGATGTCAGAACTGAAATCCATTGGTCAGGACTTACTTCACCAATCCAGTCCTTAAGAACACAGGTTTTGAATGTGGTAAGTCATGACGTAGAAACACTGTGTATGCTTCTTTAAAATATAAGTACCCAGAGACCCTGAGGACTATGAAAAGATGAAGTTCTAAGTTTGAGATATATGGAGGCTTAGTTTAATTACGAGGTGTTTAGAAACAACTGTAATTTATTTTTATTATTTGAACAATTGTGTCTTTTATATTATAACATTTGCAAGTGCTGTTTGTGGCTATTTAATGCTAGTAAAAATGGCAATATGTCATGTTTACCTTGAAATGTTTTCAGAACAGATATTCATACATGTCCATTCATGAAATAACTTAGGGTTAGAGAAGTATGTCCCAACTTAGTAAAGAAATTAAAAGTAAAAAAGAAATCCCCCAAACCCATAATTCATTACCTTTAGACAAAATCATTTAACAAAAATAGATTTCTTATACATGATACAGTTCTACATAGTATGTAAACTAAATTGACTTTTAAAACAGCTAGAAAAAACAAGTAACTACAATAATAACTGTAGCAATGCTAACAGCTAAACTTAAGCTAAAAAAATTACAACAAGGAGGTTTGTATTGTTGAACTATCGTCAGCATGCTGTGGTCCATGAAAATACTTCTACTTAAGGTCAGAACAGTGTAGTAATTCCCCTCAGCTTATGACAACATTTCGTATCGGCATCTCCTCTAGTGTAAAGTTAGGCGGGGAAGATTGGTTTATTAAATTCACTCCCAAATCTGAAACAATGTATTGTCCCCCACACCGCTATTCCTTTATTTTGCTCTGATCCTTTAACTGCCTGCTTTCTCGTCCAAGAATGGTTTACACTGCTAAATGTCAGCAGACAGAAGAAAAACCGCAACTCACCAGTGCCGTCAGCTTTAGTTTTGAGCTGGTTCTCACACATTCTGACGGAGCAGTAAAAAGCCTGACTGAAAAGTGTCTCCCGTTTCACTTGAGGTCTGAGGACTGCCCCTATGTTATCCCACAACCAGAATCCCCACAGACTGCATTAATGAGATTAGATGGAAGAAGAGTTAGCGGCATCAACGGCTCCCTTTCATTAAGTAAGGGTGAGGCTTCCTCACACCGGGAAGGCACAGACAAGAAAAATCCTTTCTTCCTTTTGATATTTACTCGAGTACATTTGCTAAATTGTAAAATAGCAGTTTAGAACATCCTTCCACCCTCCCCATGAATCACATTGCTGTGTATTCTTTCTGTACTTTAAGTCCCCTTTGTTTTTATCCTGCTGGAGAGGGACCCAAAATACAACTGACAAATATCTCAAGACAAGCTGTGACCCTGAAAGTCTAGTACAGACTTCATTCAGCAATGGTTTTAATTATTTTGTCCCTTTTACTGAGGCCTCATGAATAAGGATTACCTTACCCCCGCCCCCACCCCAGTATTGGATTATGGCTGTCTGTGAGATAATTAATGGGACACATAGACATTTTCTAGTTGAAGAAAATACGTATATCTTACAGCCTAGCTGCAACACAGTCTGGTACCAGGACAGGGACTTTACAGTAACTCCGGTGTCTAAACGACTCTATTCTATCAGACAGCCTCAGTGTTTCCTCTTGTAAAATAAGAGTGATGAAAATACCCAGAAAGTTTTATTTCTTTGCCCTTGTTTCTGGGCAAGTGGTGAGGCCTGCAGGTTATCTATCTATTTTTGTGGGAAGTTTGGCCGGCTTGATATGGTGTAGACCTTGCATAGGTAGCCATGGCTGCTGTGGGTTCATGTATGCTCTAGCCATGTCATGTCTAAAACTCGGCATTTCTCAACACTCATCCTCTAGCTCTTAATGGACTCTCTGTCTCCTCTCCTAAGATGTTCCCTGGGTCTTGCTGGGGAATGGGGGAGGGGGTTGATAAAGATTGGGACTGGGAGCTGAGGAAGCAGGTACAGGAGAGGGTAGAGGATGTACTAATACAAACTAAAGATATAGATAGAAGAGAGTGTTATGGAAAGTCCACTAGTTAGTAAGCTAATTTCAGAATATAACTTTAAAAAATGTGTTCAAAGGGAGGTATCTTGCATGGGTGACAGAATCACTCCCAGAAGACATGTGCTATTAAACAAAAAATGCAGTGCAAGGCATGGGATACCTACTTAGAAGCTAGCTATTGGCCAGGGAGGCCACAGAGGTCCCAAGGCTGCTGCCATTGCTCATGGTTATCCACCGTAATTGTAATAAGATTCTATTGTTAAAAGACATCACCAAGTCTGACTGCAGAACCCATTCCTACTGAGTAAGATAGTTCTTCCTGGTGCTGTACCTTTCATGATGTTGGGAGATGCTATGCAGGCTGCCAAGAGAGAAAAGATATCAATGGTCTTAACCAGACCTGAACCCTGCATGCTGTCATGCCTACCAACCTGGCAGACAAGATGTGTCCACTGGTGAAATCATGGCATTGCTATTGCAGGGAAACTGACTTCTAGTTGAATTTGAGGCTTGCTCCCGCGGAGAAAGATTTTATATTGATAATGCAATCCTAGTCAATATCCCATAGTAGAGGTCAAAGAGTCTGCGGTAGAACTTGCTTTTGTAATCTCGCTAAATGGTCATTTCTTCTTCAAAGAGCCTTTTAAATATTTATGTTGGCACCCATAGACCTGGGTACAAACCTGTGTTTCTCTCAATCTGAGTCAAAGAAGCTTATTCTTGTAGTAGGCTGCAGTCCGTGCAAAGATTCCTAACTCCAAAATGCTGGGAAGAAAAGACTAATGCTGTATACTTCTGAAATGCTAAGAGCACCTAGTCATATGCAGAGTGAGTGAGAGGGTGCTTTACATTATCTGAAATGTGGCTGCAACTCAGTGACTAGCATTCGATATATTCTTCCTTCCTGTCTTGCTTATCTCAGGAGTAAGAATTTAGGATGCTGCTATCATTTCTGAATTCATGTATTCAACACTAATTAGTTAATTATGAAGTAATTAATTTGTGAAAGTCACTGGGAAATACATATGATGAAGTTCATAGGCCAGTGGATTCTTAAAGACTATAGATTTAATCTATAAATTCCTTCCACTGTCATTGTTAGGTTTCCATAGGTAACTAAACTTATACTCTTGGAAGATCTGTTGCTAATGTGGCTAAGTAAGCAATAGATATGAAAAAGGTCAGTATCAGTCAAGTCAGCATTCAGTATTTTATGGGTTAGTTGTGGAGGCAGAACTACTTCTATGACTCTCT
>NW_021604643.1:1479151-1609716 GCF_004785775.1 Grammomys surdaster | reverse complement strand
TCTCTCTCTCTCTCTCTCTCTCTCTCTCTCTCTCTCTCTCTCTCTCTGTCTCCTGTATGTGTGTCCATGTTCAGGGGAAAAGGTTACAGATTGACACCAAGCACCTTCTATCTTCCCCAGCTTCTCTTTACCTTATCTTTTGAGACAGAGTCTGTTACAGAAACTGGAGCTCATTGATTTGGCTATACTAGGTGGGCAGCAAGCTTCCGGTACACACCTGCTTCCCCTTATCTTCTGGTGCTACTGTGTCTGGCTTATGTGGATGCTGGGTGTACAGACTAAAGGCCCCATGCTTACATGACAAGCATATTATTAAACAAAGCATCTCTCCTTCTTGCCACAGACTATTTATGAATGATCAAATCTTAGTTTGTTTGCAATGAAATTTATAGGCACCATCCAGAAGGACTGAATGCTAGGAGTAAAATCTTATGTGTCTCCTCTCCATACTTCCCGAATCTTAAAAGAAACCCAACACCTACCCTGGCTACCCAAGCAATGGATGTCAGAGACCCAAGACTGAATTGAATGCACCTCATTACAAAGGAATTGTCCCCTTGATGCTAAAAGCAAGGTGGGAGATGCCAGCTGACATGTGGTCAAAGAACCTTGCCCATGTTGAAGAAGGAAGGGGAAATAGGGGTTCTCTAGAATCATAGTTTTGCCACATAGTTTCCTTACAAAAGCCTTTTTGAGTCTCTGGTTTCTGTGAGATAAATTCATAAATTTGTTCTTCCCCTTGACTAGGGTTTTCCTCACACGAACAGGCTGTCTTCAAGTCCTTGTCTGGGAACCTAAGGCAATACCGTTCTCCCCTGACCAGCCCCAAGAGCTTCACACCACTACCTTCACCCTGCCTCTCCTCCCTCCTTCCCACCCTCTGTAAGTAAGGCAAGGCCTCTCTCCGATGTTCTCCAACTAACCAAATTTATAACTCAACTAATTCCCATTACTTTTGTTTAGCGTCTCCTGACCATCTGTCTCCAGTGGGCTCCCGTGTCCCTACCACTCATTTGGTCCTAGAGTGCTTCATTAATCTTGTTTACATGGTTACTTTGCCCTCTGTGTAAGCTCCTTAGTAATGACCCCCCTCTTCCTGTACCATCAAGCACAGTGAATGGGTGAGTGTATAAGAGTTCATTCACACATTGAAGAGTTACATACAAGCCTCAGTCCCTAGCTTTTTAACTTTCCCACCTGTGTTTCCATGGAAAGCTAATTGCTGTGGTTTGTTTGCTTTCTTGTGTTAAGTAGAAAGGAGAGGAGTATTAAGAATGAAAGCAAGCTCTTGCCTCTTTTTGTTTCTTTTAGATTGGTTCTAGTATATAAACAAGAGCTTGAAACAAATTTCTTCCAATTCACTTTTTTTTGATATACTGATTTTCCTTTCTATTGTCTTATAATTAATCATAATTTTAGTTATCCTATTGATCTAGATCTTTTCTCCATCCCTTTTGTTTTATTTTTCTCACCAGGATTGTTTTCACTAGAAAAGACAAGAAGTTGGTCTCCCCTAGACAGTTCTTCCTACCGAGATGGGCCACCTATGGTCTAAAAAGAGAATAATCTAGACAATTCCACAAAATCTTTCTAAGAGTCATGGATGGAGCAGGAGAATGAATCTTCCTATAGTGAAAGAAAGTACTTCATTTGATAGGAAACAGTTCCAGTCTAGAACACAGTTTACAAAGTCAGGTCCTTAGGTCTGAGGTGGCTGCTGTGGCAGCAGCAATGGCAGAGGTGGCGGCTGTGGTATCACGGGGAGGGAATTTATTAGGAATGCAGATTGGTAGGCTCTGAGGAATCAGACACTGGGGGTGGGGCTCAGCCGTCTGTGTTTTCATAAGCTCTCCAGATGGTTGGATGCACGCTTATGTTTCAGAGCTAGCGGTGTACAGCACTGGGTTCCAGTCAGAACGAGCTACGTTTAATTCACAGCTCTGTCACACACTAGCTGTGTGGACTGGATATGTTCTTTAATCTTCAGATGTTTTCGTGTCGCTGTCTGGAAATGTCTGAATGTTCCTGTCTCTAGAATGCACAGGCTAAAATTCTGTTTGGTCCAGCTGATGGCTCCGATGCTGGTTCTTCTGTGAGGTCATTAGGTAATAAAGGCATAGCGATCTGCCTTGCTATTTCTACTACATGAGGACATAGCAAGAAAGCACCATCTGTGAACCAGAGAGTGGGCTCCAGACACTGCATCTGCTGGCACTGTAGATTTACCAGCTTCTAGAAATATAAGAAGTAAATTACTGTGGTTTATAAGTCATCCAGTCTATACTTTATTATAACAGTTCAAATTGACTAAGACAATTGTAAGGACACTCACCTTGCTGACAGAGGATTAAAGTATGTTAAATCTTTAATTTAGAGCGGTCTTGGTCATATTATAAGTCAGCCAGTAACTTTATGCCATTTACTATACTGTTACCTTACTGGAGAACAGAAAGTATTCTCAATAATTTTAAAATATCTCCTATTTTTCTCTACACATTTCTTAAAACTTGGCTGCATATTAAAAATGGTTGGGGAATTTGAAAGAAATATCTAATTCCCAAAAGCTTTATGCCAAATTAATTCAGTAAGAATTTTGGGAGGTGACAACAGTATTTTTATTTTACAGGAAATACTAAGATGATCTTCAGGTCAGGATAGCACTCTATTGTAATCATTACAATAATTAACATTGCAATGAAAAAGATTTTCGAGGTTACAGTCAGATTAGAATTACTCATCAGTGACACGAGATTCTGGGTTGATGAGCACCCTGATTTTGCCTAGATTCCGTAGTAAAAAGTGCAGAGAAATGGTAAAGATTAAGTTCTAGGGGGGGATGACATCTCCCATGTCTGACACTTTGGCCTGGACAATTCTTTGCCTTTTGAGGAGTGTTTCTGTGGATTTTAGATACCCTAAGCTACTATATAGGCACCCTTGCCCCTAGTTATGAGACTCAAAAGGCTTTTAAACATTACTTTCAATTGATAAATCTGTTGTTGCATTTTCAGTGACTGGGTTCAAATCAGAATTTACCACTTAACAAATAATTTAGAGTGAGTTAACTAACTCACTCCTCTGCGCTTTGGTTTCCTCTTCCATAGAGATACTTCCAACTATAAAGTTATATTTTGCTGTTTGAGAAATAAAAATGCATATAAAATCCTACATATATAAGATATACTCATCACTACCATCACTATTTATGTATTTACTGACAGTCTTTCCCTAAGACACTAGAAAAAATGTTTCTTTTCCCAAGCCTGTATGTAGACCCTGTGCTTCCGTTTATTCTTTGAGTAGGGAATCAGAATGATTAAATGCTCATACAATTTTCTCAGTGTCTACACAGAGGTATGGAGGTGATCTATTTACAGTTTTACAAATGAATTATTTGTGTCAGGGAACACTCAAATTGGATAATCTACCCAGGGATGTTAGCAGTTTAATTTTGGTGGAGCACAGTGACTATTGCATTAATCTAAAGCTGTTATTCTGAATTTTCAGATATTTTGACTTTCAACCAGACCCACATTATAAAACTGAACCTTTTCACGTTTCCACGTACTCGTCTTACTTATGATTTTATCTAAGAGAAAGTTAAATCACTAGTGGAATGAGAAACAAAGGAACTAGAAAAATTTCAAAGTAGGAGTAAGTAGCAGCCTATCTTTTGCTTATGTGTTATGGTCTCCAATTTTATTTTTAGGGGTTTTCTGTGTGTGTGAAGGTGTGTGTCTCAGCTCTGATCCTTGGGCTTTTTCTGTGGTTCTGTTTTCTCCTGTTTTGTGTTATTCTAGCTTGTTTGTTTTCATTTTTTATTGTATTTTATTATTATTTTAGATGCCTGTTTGTATTCTAAAGAGAGAGGTAGAAAGAAGGGATGTGGATCTGGGTCAGTGGGTCAGTGGGGAGAATGTAGGCCGGGCTGGGGAAAGGGAAACTATAATCATGATATATTCTATGAAAAAAATCTATTTTCAATGAAAAGAATGCAATTATGATGGAAAGATAATTTTAGAGCAGTCATTAATGATGAAAGCAAGAAAAAAGAAAACAAAGGAAAAAGGGAAGAAGGGAGTAGTACCTAATCAGTAGTACTTTAATCAGAAAATTTAAGCCCTGGTTGTTCATTTGCTAACACATTTCTTGGCTTTCTTTAAACACTCCAGGCTTTAAACCTTTAGAGAACTCACAAGAGGAACTTCATAGAATCATATAAAATTAGATTGCTTTTATTTTGGGAGTTATTATATAGTATCTATGTGGTCAATATTTGGAAACAATTACTGTTTAGTTACACAAAAGTTCTATTTTAATATTAAGTGCAATCTTTCCAATTCAGTAGCAATCCAGACTCTGTAGGTATAATATCTGGAACCTCGGGAAATTTTGTTATGAGTTCATTTTGCAGATGTTTGTTGACTGCATATCCTATAACTGAGTTAAGTGTCTTCTTTCATGGAATTTCCAGCTCATCAGCTCAGTGTGCTGGAATTGCTACCGACTTCCCCAGTTCTTGTTCACCATCGACCTGGGAGCCTTCCTTAACTAAGTAGTTTAGCTCTTGGCAGAACAATCAGTTTCCCTATGGTACCCTGAAGCTGATCAATCACAGCTGTGCTCTTACATCACGGTTTGCAGCCTTTGTGTACATAACACATCCACAAGCTCTCTGAAATAAACACAAGTTTTCTATGCTGCTCTGATGATCTCAGCTGTGCAGTAAAACAAGTAAGAAATGCTATGTATGGGTTAAGATTATCACTGAGTTCTGTCAAGGAAGATCATGGCAAGGACGATCAGACACAAGTGTTCACTTCCAGAGTCTTATGGCTCTAGTTAGAAATCTGTCTCAGAGCCTTGCTGTTTAGTATGTATAAAGTATATGTATACGTGCATATAGATTTGGAAATATGTACAGACATTTATGTATGTGTATATGAACACTCAAGTATAAACACAGACATGATTTTTTTCTTTCTGTTTGTACTTGAGTGTGAGATATTTCACTCCTCTAATTCTCTGGAAGGTTCTCAAGGCTTCCAAATGCCATCAAGGGAGAAACACTTGTGTCTGCAGTCACCACCCCTCAGTATATGGTTTATGTGAAGATTAGAGCACTAAGCATCATATTATAACCCTAATTTAGTGGTGAGTTTCAGTTCCATCCTAACGATAGACATCCTACATTCTACTTATTCCCGGTCTTCAGCTTCTGCATGGAGGGGGCATCATTTTCAAAAATATACACAGGCATCAAAAGCATATGTGTCATTTCCAAGACTTGGGAAGCTGACTTCAGGTGAGCACCTTTGGAAGCTGACATGTCACAGAGACAATTGGTGTCTGATGTTGGGGCAATAAGAGTAAGCTTATGCATTACTAAATGTGTAGCCTCACAAGATGGACCTTATCTAATCCAAGTGAACAGCAACCAGTGGTTGCACTGTGGAATTAACTATAACGTTACACTTTTGTATGAACTTTGCTAGGTCAAAATTCTCTAGCAAAAGCATTCCTAAGTCAAGAGTTTCATCTTCCATTCTGTTTGGTCATGAAAAAAACCAAACCCAACCAACCAACCAACCAACCAACCAACCAACCAACCAACCTAAATCAAACCAAAAACCAATAGCTTCTTTTTCTATAGACATTGGTAATTTTTTTATATTGGTATTTTTGACAGTAGCTAGCTACGTAGGTTTGAGTCATTGATTGCTATTGCTTAAATACTATTCTGTATTCTCCCTTCTATACTACGATACCAACAACATATCTTCATTTTCCTGAAATCTAGGCAATCCTGTCAGAAGGAATTCAGGTGGAGTAATTAGTGCTAATCTAACTCAGCTTTGTTCTTAACAAGCCTAAGAGTTGAGTTTCTCATCTCATACATTCCAAGGAACATACTCACCAAGAGACAGCTTAACGACCAGATACAGTGAATTTACTTAAAAATGTAGAGACATCCAGAAATAACAGCATTTTCTCTGTGGGCAGCCCGCATTTACATTAGCAGAAAGAAATTTGTCCCTGAAGCATTTTATAAAGTAGAACTGTGCACGGCCCTTTTCCTGGGACACCTTATAGGAGCTTGCTAAAATTGTGAATATTTTACTGAATAGGGTGACAAACAAATCAAGAATATAAAAACCACATGTTGCCAAACTAAATGTAGATTGATTTTTTTTTTCGAACTCAAAGCTGCTCAGCCTGATCTAAAGTAAAAGGGAGAAAAATCCAGAGATGCAATCAAAGGCAGATATATTAAGCCATTCTCCTTTCATTTCCAGAACCCTCAAGGATCCAGAGAATGAAGGAACAATCATCTCTCCTTAAATGCATTACCACCTCATCCCTTTCTTTCAGCTATTCAACAGACATTTACAAAGGTGAATGATTTTAGGGACACTTCAAAAGAGATATGCTTCAGTCTTAAGTATTCACTACTTATTTTTTCTATTTGGAGAAGTCTTGAGTAATGTCTCTAAGTCCCATAATTTCAGGACAAGATGGTCCTCACATACCAAAGACAGCCTGCATATTGCACATTCCCCCTTCTCCCCTTTAATGTAAAAATCAAATACTGAGTTTTCTTTTCCCCTAGAGATAATTTAGGGACTGCCATGGTAAATGGACTGGAGATACCATAGAAAGTAATGATTGGGGTTTCAATTTCTCTATAAATGGAAGAACTCCTCTCTGAGTTTCTGTCCTAAACTGAGATTCTTTCTGAGTTTCACCCTGATGAAGTTGGATTATCTGTCACAAATCTGAACTCCAATGTGAAATGTTACTTGTTTTGTTTACACTTTCCGCATTTGAATTCTATAGGTTCAGCCTTTTATGTCTCTCCTTTCCCACCACCACTCTTCCCTGTCCCCCTGGCTTTTCTTTTTTCTCTTCTCAGCATAGAGGACTGGACCCAGAATGACTAAGATTCATCCATATTCCTCCTCCTCCCCTTTTCTTCCTCGCCATCCTTGTCCCCCTTGTCCTCCTCCTCGTCCACCTCGTCCTCGTCCTTAAGACATGGTTTACTCTACGGCCTAGGTTGGTCTGGAACTAGCTATACAGTCTAGTGTGGACTTGAACTTACGATCATCTTGCTTCAGCATCTAAAGTGTTGATATTATGGATGTGTATATTCTTGGTAGTATTTTCTTCACTGATATTTTTACTTATTATCAGTAATACCTTTGCAATGCTTCTTGCTGAATGTTATTTCATATCTGGCCTCTGAAAAAAGAGCAAAGAAATGTATGTCTACAATGCTCTGCCTTCTTAGCTGTGGAGGATAGCAGGACTTTGCATAATGCTTGGGCCTTCACCTCATTTTGCCATAACAAAAGGAAAAGTCCTGAATGTGGACTGAATCTAGCAAGCAGGGTAGTGTCTGCGCATGTGCTATACTTACTGTTTGTTTCTCATCCATGATGCTTACTAGGTGTTCAGCCTGCTGTCCTTAGCACTATTGAGTGGAAAAAGTTATTTTCAAACTGCTAGAAAAGCATTATTAAAATATAGCTGCACTGGGGGTCAGCAGAGCCTGGGGTGTTTTCAGTGATGTATGTCATATCAACCACTCAGAAGATTTCTCTTCTCACCCTATTCAGACAATTTTTTTTCTTGTTTGCTGAGGTAAAAATCGTTGAGTAGAAACAATTGGTATTTAACATCCCACATTTACTAATGGATAATGATGCTATGATCTGGAAGAATAATGAATTATTGTCTAATGGCTGAAAATTAAGAACTATACCCTAACAACTAAAGACTTGGGCATGAATGCTGCAGGGGCATTTCAGTAAATAAAGGTCACTATGTATCTTCTACTCTGGGATGGAAACACTGATAGAAAAGACAATCCAATTTGCCTGTGACCTTGCAACTAATGGGTCCAAGAATAGTTAGCACTAGGAATCTGAAAATTATCTTTTGGTTGCTGAAGGCGGTTGGCGGGGTGATGTGTTGACCAAGCATTTGCTTTAGGTATGTTTGACGAAAGTGCTTATTCTGATTTTTTTTGGGAGAGTCTAAATGGCTATGCCGAGGAGCTGATATTTCTTCGGGTATGCAAAAGGCAGGATCATTAGGGTATTTTAAGCAGGCAAAATATTCAAACAATATTTACTCAGAAATGAATCCACTTGAGATTAGAGACAAGATTATCATGCACATTGCATGTGCCCCTTTTGACTTATTTAAGATTTCAGGTCATTAGTTTGAAATATAGCCACCAAACCTTCTTAAGTAATCTGGTATTATGTAAAATAACACATAACACAAAAATACTATGGCTGTCGTTGCTAAATGAATGCTACCCCACTTGGCTCTGCTCACATACAAGTAGGCAAACTCTCGAGTGTAATGACTAGGAAAATGTTATTCAACTTTTAAAGTTTATTGCAATATATATTGCCATACACACTGCAAAACCTTGTAGCTCCTCTCTCTTCCTCTCTACTATTTAACAGTGGATTGGGATCTCTCCGTATTCACTTGAAAATAGCAACTTTTCAGGTCCGAAAATAGGATGTTCCCAGGGCTAGACTACTAGTTTAGCATGTGTGAAGCCCAATGTTTCCCACCCTAGCACTCACAAATACAATCCCTGGCCATCGTGTCAAAGCAAAGCAGATGCAGCACTGGTTATCACTATTACAAATATTTTAATACCTAGCAATACATCAAGTACCTACTGGGCTGATTTTTGTTCTTGGGCAACCATGAGGCACAGTAGAATTGTGACTTGCATCTTCCAAGATCCCAGGGAAGCCTTGTGATAGCAGAGAGGCTGGTCTGGAAGAAAATGACTGAAGACCAGACCTTTGGAATCACTGGTTTGCAGTGTGGGTCTTGGACATGCACTGGTTGGTATTTGTGTACTTAAGAGACATGTCTTTGGTCAAGATCAATGTCTTTGTGTCTATTTCTCCTTTAATCAACTGGCATGATGATTCCTGTTTCAGTGACTGCTGAAAGAATAAAATGAAATCATATTGAAAGGTGATTGACCTGTGTCTGTCATAAAGACAGTGCCACAATTACTAAGTGGGAGACTTTCTACCTTATAGCTGAGCCCTGTTTCTGTGCATCAGTGAAAAAGCCCCAGCCTAGACAGGCTGGGTGCTTGTGTTTATCAGAGTGCTCCCAGGGGCTAATGTTGGAGTGCTTGTGTTTATTAGCGTGTTCCCATGGCTAATGTTGGGGTGCTTGTGTTTATCAGAGTACACTAGGAGTTGACGTTGCTGATCAATTCTTGAAAGCTGTATTTCCAGATAGTGTGTGATGGAGAGTTCTTCCATAGACTATTTACTCCTTCCTTCAGAAATAGGCCATGCTAATTCTTATTGCCTATAATATCAAGGCAGGGAAGAAACATATATACTTTTCAAACAAAAGCCCAAGTTCTTCTGTTGCCTCCAAAACAACTGGAGATTGTTTTACTTAACACACTGTGCAGGAATAAATGGCACCTTAACATTTATTCTTTGGTACACTAATACAGAATTCATTCATTCATACACCGTTTTGGAAAGTCATTGAATACTCATAGGTCAAGTTCAAAAATAGTTTATATCAAGCTTTTTTTCATTGTATTGTTTTCTTCTGAGGAAGAAACTCAAATTCTAAGAAAATAAAAAGATTTTGGTCAAAGAGTTCTTAAGCTTTCCAGGGAAAGGGTAGCAATAGATTGCTTCCTAGGATCTGAGAAGTTACTGTAATGACAGTGGGGAGGGGCCTTTGATGAGAAACTGGATGCCCCACCACAAAATGGTAAGTCCTTCTTTTTACTATGAAGGAGAAACTAAACATTTGTTCACATGTTTTAGAACTTTGATGGTCATAAAACATATTTGATATATGTAGCTGCATACTGATTATCTCTGAGGAAATGACTAGGGTTTTGAAAGGACCATTTAATTGAGAAGCTTCTGTACCGTTAAAATACTGCCTATATACCAATCGGATATCCCATATAAAAAATTAGAATCAAATTTTAAATAAGTAAAGCATTGTTAAATGGCTGTTCTTAGTGTCTATGTAATATTATACCATGTGATGAGCTTAAATGGTTATTTAATGGTTCAATGGTTTCTAAGAGAGTTTTCTCCTTCCCTAATAATTGTACATGTCTGTTTGCTTCTACTTTTCCTAGAATAGTTTAGGAAAGACTACAGTCCTATTTGATGCTCTTTGAAACACTGAGCATTATGTGAACATTTCAATCACAGTATCCCCACCCAGACACTGAGCATTGTAAGTTTCTATAAACAGCCACTGCTGATGCTATTGGTGACGAGTTGCTTCTAGAAACTGTGATATGGTAATAAAATGACTCAGTTTATCAGAGAGTGATTTCTACCAGCTAGAAAACAATAAAGTCTAGTTCTCATTTGTTTTGCAACTACATAATGCCAATTACAAAAGCATTAGTCCAACAAAATTATCATTATCTAGATGAGCATGTGTGTGTGTGTGTGTGTGTGTGTGTATGTGTAACATATGTATGTATGTAACAACAATCAATGAAGAAAGAGACCACGGATTTGAAAGAGAGCAAGGAAGAGTATGTGGGAGGTGGGTGAATGGAAGAGAGAAAAGAGGGAAATTATGTTATTTAATCTTTTAAAAAAGTAGATGTAGATAAATAGAAAAACAGATGAAAGGCATGACCTTAAAGAGAGATTTACTCAATGCTGAGATAAATGTACATTTCTTGTGATCTGGTAAACTCTGGGTCATTTTAGTTCTTCTGTGACTGGAGGATATTCTTATTTGTTAATCCTGACTCCTACTAATAAACCACATCTACAGTTAAACAAAGTCAGTGTGCTAATGACTTTAGTTCTGAAATTCACTTTAGAGTCTCTAGATTTGGATCAGTCTCAGTAAGAAAGCTACTCTAAAGACAGCATCAGGTCTTGGGTTACAATCAGCTATGACTGATGGTCTGAATGGGGGGGGGGGTACCATAGTATTTTGTGAGGCTCATTAGTGACCGATGGACATTCATGACCCTCTAGATTTCCATGCCTATATTGGTTTTCAATGAGATAATTTGAACACCTCAGTTGTGCTGGATGGGTTTTTTAAAAAGTAAATTTGATACAAGTTAGAGTCACCTGGGAAGAGAGAATTTCAATTGAGGAAATGCTTCCATCAAATTGGCCTGTAGGCAAATTAATGTGACATTTTCTTGATTAATAATTGCTGTGTGAGGGCCCAGCCTACTGTGGGAAGCCCCATTCCTGGGCAGGTGGACCTGTATTGTATAAACTACAGGTTGAAAAACAAGCAAGTAAGCAGTATTCCTCCATGGCTCCTGCTATAGTTCCTGCTTCCTGATTCCTGCCTTGAATTCTTGCCATTCCTCAGTGATGGAATATGATCTGAGAGTTGTAGGATAAAATAAAACCTTCCCCACATCCCAGGTTGATTTTTGGTTATAGTGTTTGATCATAGAAAAAGAAAGCAAAAGAAGACACCAGTCATGAACTGGGATGCTTGCCTTAATTTACTATGAAATCATTCTCTGTAGATAAATAATTTTTTCCAATGATCTAAGACATCATTGAGTATGAGAACATATCTTTCTGGTCTGTCTGTTGTCTGAAAATTTTATCCTTTGACCATTTAAAAATACTTTTACTATTTTTGAGATTATCATATAACTACATCCTTGCTTTCTCTTCTTTCCACTCCCCAAACCTCATATATCTCCCTTCCCACTTTAAAACTCATGGCCTGCTTTCTCACTAATCATTTTTATATATGTGTGTGTATTCCCACATGTATATATGTATATATTCCTAAATACACACACATCCCTGCATGCATATGTATTTATAAATATACAAATATACATGCTCAATCTGTACAATGTTACTTGTACATGATTTCCTGACTGACCATTTATTTGGGACAAGTGGTCAATTGACATGTTCTTCCTTTAGGAAGCTATTCCTCCAGCTCTTAGCATTCCTTAGTTGCCTGTAGTTCTATGTCTAGGATTAAGGCCATGAGACTTCCCCCTTAGCATGTCTATGGGTGTTGCCCTTGTTCAGCTCATGTTTTTGTAGTCATGTAGGTACATGCATATAACTTCTGACATTCATAGGAAACAATCTCACAGCAAACTCTTTGTTTATCTGATTCCTACACTCTTTCCACCCCCTTCTGAAATCAATCATTTTAAAAAGACATTACAATCTCTAAGAGATTGAATCAAAGACTAGCCAGATATACACACATACATAATCCCAGTTTTTGGTAGAACTGAGTAAAAATTGAGTGTGAATTCACTCACTTCAAGCAATGGAGTAAGATGATCCCCACTTAGCAGCCCCTTAGCAACTCTTCTTTTGTGGATACTTTCTACTCAGACATGCCATGTAGACCTCAGTGTCTAGAGGCATGGGGTCCTATCGAGCCTAAACCAGTTTTGGGTTTAGGTGCAATAAGAAAAGTTGTGTCTTCTGAGTTAACTTTTTCGGAAAAATCCTCTATTTATCATTGATGTCCTATTTATAGTTGGGCCTTACATAGGAGAGGAGGAATGTCAAGAGAGCAAGAGCTTTGGTCGTACAGTACCTCACTGAACTTCCTGCGATGATAATGTGTTCTGCTTCTGTAATATCCAGTATGGTAACCACTGGTGACAGGACTAGGGACTACTTGGAATTTGGCTAGTGAAAATAAAGAGTGATGAATTGTTGGGAGCTGACTCTTAGCCAAAAGCAGTTATCATCTTTACAGCCATCTTGAGCCATATACCCTGACAAGACACTTGTTTTCAACAGCCTGCAATAGCTGAGCACACTCTGATGAACATCTTGTTACATTGTTTAGTGTCCCCAGCTGCAAGGTGCACTTGGTATCCATGGCTACAAGGCACGTGACATAGTGCCTTCAGTTGAGCTTGTCCACGAGGGCAAGTCACGTGGTAAAGGGTATAAATACCCAGGACCTTCTGGAGAATAAAGAGAATAAAGAAGAGACTTGACAAAACTTGACCAGACTCTGTCTTGTATCCATCTTTTGCGTCTCTCGGCCCTCCTCCGACCACACTCTCTCTCTTGCTAGACCCTGACCTGTGGACCCAAGCAGCAGAATGGGCCATTACAAAGTAGCAGAACCGGCCCTTACAAAAGAAACGGCTGTTACAATGAATTACATCCAATTTTTTCATTTTCAACACAAATTTAGGAAGCCAAATTTATTAAATGTGGTTAGGGACCATCTACTGAAGCTCTTTCAAATAGGCAGGGGAAGTAGTAGTTGTGATGGGGCATCTTTGACTCATGCTTGCAGAGGTTTCAGGGTTAACGTTGAGGCAGAGTGGTTAGTCAACAGCCCCATTTTGCAGGGGTAGCCTCTCAGAAGGGAGTGATAGATTGACTGGACCAGTGTGTGTTCTAAACCTGGGATTAGCGTAATCAAAACAGCCCCTAGTTATTTGCTCAAAAAATATGCATGCTTTGCAATAGCAGAGGTAGACTCAGGAAGTCTGGCAAGGAGGCCACAACAGACAACAATCGTATTTTGTAATTAATAGTTGCATAACCCATTCTCTTCTTTGAGGCCTCAGAACAGCCAGTCTACTAGTTTATTAGTGGTCCAAGTCATCTGGCTGTGCTTATGATGACCTTTTGTTCCTTGATAATTCTCTTTCTTAAAAAAGTACTCTCTGGAGTTGACAAATGTCCTTACCTTTGTCCTGGACCCTTTCTCCCTCCACTGTACTCGGGCAATTACTATGATTTCCCGTACTTCCACAGTACAGGCGCTTTCCATAATGACTCAGAGAAAGAGAAAATGACTGGGTTTCCAGGGATGAGATAGAAAGCCCTCAGTGCCACAGCTCTTACTACTTAAATAAGACTGAATCAGAAGAAAAACGACCTGTAATTTTTTTTTTTTTGGTTCAGTTCATCACACTGTACTTAAGCAGCTCGACCTCTTATTTTCCTCAGATGTGAACCATATTTGATCATGAAACTGAACTGGAGCTGTGGATCTGGGATTTGGTTTCTGATGCAATTCTCATCTGGTAAAACAAGGACTTTGTGGCTTTGGGGTCTCAGGGCATCTTATTTTCTTACCTTCTATTCTTTAATTCAGGATACTCCAAAGGGTTAATATGATTCCCCAACAACTCCAGCTCTTGACACTGCCTCCTAGTCCCTTTAATCTTTCTTTAGAGAGGACCTAGTTAAAACTTAGTTTTAAAGATTATTCTATGGAGAAACCATATTCTATTTTCAAGTAGAATCCATATGTGATGTATGTTGAACAAAGGGTGTCACAGAACTGGGTGAAATGGTGACATAATTGTGTCTTTGGCAAAGGGAAAGTGATGCAAAGCTGTTGCTTTCTGTATGCCTAGCCGAAATCTTCCTGAATGGCGTGCTTTCTCTACTTCATCGATCTAATGCTTTAATTGGCAGACAGTAACGTCTGATGGGAAAATAATGGTCTCTTAAATACCTGAGAATGAAAAGCAAATTAAGTTAGCACAGTGTAAAAGGCAAGTAATTACATGATGTCAATCCCATTATTTAACCAGAATACAAAGACAGGGCATTTTTAGGAGAGAGACTAGTAAGACAGCTTCCTCAGGTGATGTAGGAGCAGAAACCTCCAAGAAAGGCAAAGACCAGGTTGGACTGTATTCACTCTTCATCTATGGCCTATAGTTGTTTGTACTATCCTGCTATAAAGTGACCACCATTGTGAGCCAAAGTTTTCTTTTTCTTTGTTCTTTTCTTTTATGACTACATTTGAGAGCAGGAAGATAACCTGACTGAATATGGAATAGACCTAGAGAGTCAAGGGAGTGTTAGTGGCTAGGACAACTGGTGGAGGGGTCTCTATCTTTGACCATGTCCAAGGACAGCTTTGTGGCTTCAGGAGGTTTTTGACCTTATGGCCTAGGCTTTATCAGCAACCATGGAGGGATAGCCTTGTTGCTGTAAATCTCCAACCCGAATATGACCAGTCAAAGAAAACACAAGTCAATAATTATGAATATATGCTGCACTAGTGGTGAATCTGCCCAGTCTAGGTGTGCAGCATATATTCATAATTATTGACTTGTGTTTCCTTTGACTGGTCATATTTGGGTTGGAGATTCACAGCAACACTTAGGGACATGGCATGTAGAATAATGATTGGGCTGTGTCAGGAAAGTTCCATAGAGTCAAGAGGGTAGACTATTTTAACATGGAGATAGATGGACACATTATAGGATGGCTAGGAACTGACAGATCAATAAGCTATCCCACTTCACTCATCTAGTCTTATTTCTTTGCTTCCCTTCATCCTTCTGTCTTTGCCCTTTTCCCATTTCTTCATCTTTTAACTTCCTTTATGCTCCTTCCACTTTTCCTCATTTGTTTCTCTCTCCTTCCTTCTCTATGTTTCTTTCTTTTCTTTTCACTTTCATCTCTCATCTCCTTTTAACATTATATGTTTGTGCGTGTGCGTGTGCATGTGATACTACCTTAAAATATCAGATATATAAAGAAAGAGAAACCTCAATTAATTTTATTTCCTAAAGAATATCAGTTAAGAGATTAGACATATTTTATGATTCTTTTCATGCACATTTCCAATCCCATGCCTGCCTGTCTTTCTGTTTCTTCATCTGTGATAATTATATTTAGTACACTGTATCAATATATATACTATATGTAGATTATATATAATGATTTTCATGATATTTAATACCCAGACAAGCTCATTTAAAATATTCCTTAAGGAACAGATAAATATGCTCCTATCTGGAGCTTCCTAAAGGTTTGATGGAATTAACCACCAGGGGAGTTGGAGCATGCAGAGTGTGTGGTGACAGCTCAGATGGGAAAGGGTGCATAGTGCTCATAAGTGCACAGCTGGCGCTGATGGTGCACAAGGCTCCCACATGCAAGAGGCACATGGATAAATCAGGACCCATGCACATGAGCCTTCCTTATTGCAGTCTGTTTGTCATTATGTCGAGTGTGTTTTTCCCTTTTAAACACATACTGACGCCTCAGCTGTTCAGACGTTTGTGGTATGAGGCATTACAGATCTCTCTGATGCACCGTGCCTGCTGTTTCCAGCACTGTTATTTTTCAATCGGATCTTCTTTGGAGATCTTTATAAAATATATTACGTAATTTTTATTTTTCTCAGATACAATATTCTGAACATGTGCTAGATTTTTGTAAATGCTTAGCTTACTTTCAAGGCCCCACAGCAATGATGTGAAATGAAAAGCCCCAGGTATTATGAGGTGTGAGCAAATGCTGGTATCTATCTTAAAGTGAATCCAGATGGCTATATGATTCCTGAGCTCTGGTCTTCTTTTTATGTCTTCAATATACTACTTTATGACTGGATCAGTATATTTTCCTGGAGGAACAGAATTGTTTATGCTATCTTTTCTTTTAAATTTACTCTAATTCATTCTTCCTGTAGAGGCCTCAGATACAAGGTAACTAAGATTGTTGTAATGGGTGCATAAAATGGGCTAAACATTTACAAGTAGCCATACACATTCATTTGGTGTGATTCTGCATGGAGAAGGGATTGCATTTATTGTAAAATTGGATGCTTGCTTTGGGTATTTGTAGCTGCTTCCATTTTCTCTTCTTTGATCATGATTATAGCACCTGTCACACAATCAGTAAATATTGATCAAATTAAATAAATATTTGGTGGACATTTTCTTGTAACTATACCACCAGAGCATTGAGTAATGAATGGACAAATGGCCATACCCAAAGACACCAGAGGTAAAATGCTGTTCTGACTCTTGTTAGCTCGAGCAACAGTCCATAGGAACTAGGAAGACTTTGGCTTTGAAAGTTCTACTTTGGCCTGTCTCTGACAGCATTCCTTAGTTTTGGATCCCTTTCCACTCCTTAATTTGGATTTTGGACTAGTCTTAGCAGGCTCCCAGTGCCTGCGCCTCTTCCACTGTAGGTTTTGACATATACCACTTACCATTGCTAGCCAGCCTGGTCTGGCTCTTTAGATTCTGCTCAAGTACATGCACTTCCATCTCTGAGATGCTCTATGGCCTGTAAGCACTTCAGTCATCTGTCTCTAGAAACTGGTCTAGGCAGCCAATCAGCAGTGAAAGAGGAGCCACTTCTCTAAGCTCCTGGAGGCTTCTTCCTCTCCAGTCTTACAGAAGTATATTGGGGACATTACAAAGAGGCTGTTGGCTGGCATTTCTAAGACTCTCACAGGGGAGTGGTTCACCAAACCTCAATGCATGTTCCAACCACATTTAAAAAGAAAGATTTTGGCTCACCAGGTGCATATAGGGTCTGAGAGTCAACACATCATCTGTATATTTCTGCTCCAAGTACCACATTATGTTGGCCAGGAACTGAGACTCAGGCTTGTCTTTCTTGAAATTTTCTGAGATGTGTGAGTGTTAAAAAGAGAAAACAACAGATTCCAAGGAAAGTGAATATGGATGACAGTGCTCTTTCTAGGTTATCAAAATATGGTTTACCATAAATAATAAGCCACTTTCTACTTTCTCAAAGACCAAAGTTAAGTAACATTATACCACCCAAAACAAATAACAAATAATCAACTATCATCACCCTGTCTCTTCCTCTTTCTCTTTGTCACACACACACACACACACACACACACACACACACACACACACACACAGAGAGAGAGAGAGAGAAAGAGAGAGAGAGAAAGAGAGAGAGAGAGAGAGAGAGAGAGAGAGAGAGAGAGAGAGAGAGAGAGATATTTAAGTAACATTCTAAGCCTAAGCACTGGAAATAATTTTAAAATTTGGTTTAAAAATAGGACCTCAGGAAAATCAAATATTATTGTTTTGCTAAAAGAACATAATAATGAAATGACTTCCAATGACATTCTGCTATACCTATAGATCAGGGTCTTGCTCAGCCACCATTAAAGAAGCTTTCCCCTGAGAACAGACATAAAGACTTGTGACTGGAAAATGTTCAAGAGAGTGAGACCTTGCTTAGGACACTAGTTATAAATGGAGTGTCTTCATCAAATCGCTCCTCTCAGGACTCAGGGATTTCTGTGAAAGAGGAGGTGAAGTGACTGTAAGAGCCAGAGGTGATGGATGACTCCAAGGAAAGTGTCTTGCAGAAACAACAGGACTGATGCACAGTGAACTCTCCGAGACTGCAGAAGCATATACAGGTTCAAGCCAGAGGGGTGCCAATGTTGAGACAGGGGAGGGCATGGACAAGAAGACATCTGCAATTGATGTCCATTGGCAAAAAAAAATATTTTTTTCAAAGGAGTATTTCTAATATATTAATCAAATTTCATGGTGTGCCCAATATCTAGGGGTAGATGGCCAACCCAAAACCAACTCAATGATATGTTTGTAGACTCTTTGTCTCATGTTTTATTTGGGTGTTTTTTTCAATCTTATTGGTCTTTTGTTTATATATTTTGGTTTATATGGTTTTTGTATGAGTTTCTGGTGTTTTTTTGTGTATGTTCGTGTTTTTAAATTTTCTTAAAAAATTTTAAATAGAGAGAAAGGGCATAGGATTGTGTTGAAGGTTAGGTGGGGATCTGGGTGAGTTGGGGATAAGGGAAGCATGATCAAAATATATTGTATATATTTTTTAATTTAAAAATATAAAAATAGCAAAAATGAGAACTCAGGCCAATTCCAGCTGTGCTTTAGCAAATGAAATGTACTTCATATGACTAACTAGAATCCTCTTTATGCATACAATTGAACATGGACACATTCAGCTTCCAACTGTCAGGGAATTCATGGAAATTTTACTTTGAATAAAACATGCTTTATATAAAAATAATGGCAAGTTTCATGAAGATCTGATTATTTTCTTGATAATCCCTCACTATATCAGTGAAATAAATACTTAGTTTAGTCATTTATGGTCATTCACATCAGCTGTCTATAGCAACAGAAGAATGTTTCTTGCTTTGTTTTATTCACACTATCTGGCATAAATCTGTAGCTTTTATTTATTTGTAATGAGTCCATAAAACTTGTATTCTAAAGTATTTGCTAAAGGTTATAGATTTCATGGTTTGGAAGAATCAGTGAGATCCATGACCATGATACTCTCTGCATGCTGTATTGATGGCAACTCTGTGATAGACACTTGCTTATTGCATGGAATACTACGGCCCCTGCTCAAGAGCATAATTCTTTTTAAAAGATTATTAATATTTGGTTTTATTCTGGGTCTTTGGTTG
Source organism: Grammomys surdaster (assembly GCF_004785775.1). Classification (NCBI taxonomy): domain Eukaryota; kingdom Metazoa; phylum Chordata; class Mammalia; order Rodentia; family Muridae; genus Grammomys; species Grammomys surdaster. The sequence continues at coordinate 1,590,477 of NW_021604643.1, read as the reverse complement.
TCTAGGCTCTGGCTCTTGGTCACCCCAAAAGTGTCAAGTATGGGTGCCATCTCATGGAGTGGGCCTTCAGTCAAATCAAACGTTGGTTGGTTACTCCCACAACCTTTGTGCCACTGTTGCCCTGACGTATTTTGCAAGCAGGATGGCATCATAGAACGAAGGGCTTGTGGTTGGGTTGGTGTTTAAATTTCTTTTTTAGTAACCTGCAGAGTACCTTCTCATACCCAAAACATTATGGTGTAGAGATAAAGGTTCTAGGCAGGCGCTAGCTTCACCTCTCTAGATTTAGTGAGTTTCATGGATATCTTTGCCAATGGGACTTTGCTGTTAGTTTGTGGACAGCAAATTGTCTTGGAAACAGACTGGATAGTTTGGAGATTTCCATGGGACCTGTTTGGCCAACAACTCAATTGGATGTAGACTAGTCTAGGTATTGGAAGTATTGTTTGATGACAAGAGATGGCCAGTTGGGACTCTGTCTCCTCTATTATTTGGAGACCTTGTTAGGATCATCTTCATATATTTTAGAAAGTTTCCACTGCACTAGGTTTCAGTACCACCCCTCAAATGCCCCTCTCTTCGAGCTATCTCTCCTTTTTTTCCCTCCTTCATCCCCATCTCCTTTCCCCCTCTCTACCTGATCCTTCCATTTCAGTTTCCCCCACACCTAGACTGGCAACATTTTAAAAAGCATTATGGAGGTGCTGAAAGGCTAGATATTCAGTTTGCATCAAGATCCATTGTATAAGAATTCAGTCAGCTGGGAACTTAAGTACTTTCCAGCTAATGCTTGATAGAAAGTATCTTCATTCTTCCTCCTTTTCAATACCATTTAGCTAGATCTGAAATTCTCATTAAAACAATCAAATTACTATGATTATGAGGCTTTATAGGGTAAAAATGGAAATAATCCTCACAGGGTGAGAGCACACATCTGTACAATACCTCCTGGTGTCTCCTGAGGGAAAGAACACCCAGCTGGCTGGGCTAGACATCTAGAGGTGACATGACAGGCCATCACAGGAAGATCTGACTTTAAGCAAGTACAAATGCTTTTTACTTTATACACACTCTTTTTATTTAATTCTCATGATAATTTCTCCTTAAAAGTGAAGAAAGATAGTGATGAAGGTTAAGGCAATTTTCCAAAGCACCAAAATATGATGGTAAGATCAAATCTTGAGCCTAATACTGACAGAGGTCAATGTCAGAATACAGAGTTTTGACTATAGATACAGTGCACACACACACAGACACATATACACACAACACACAAACACAAACACACACATACATTTTATGATATATATTGTATATATTAAAACACTTGATCTATTTTAATCCAATGGAATTGTTCTTTGAACAATTGTGTTTGGGTGCCTATAGTTGCTAGGCACAAATTAAAGTAAAGGGTTTTGAAAAATGTGCATTCTAGCCTAGTAGGGGCCACTGCTGTTTTCTTGCTACTTCTTGTATGCACAGCACTCCTACTGTGAGGTCTGCTGCTGCTGCTGCAATTGGCATCACGCCACTATTGTTACTACTATTATTGACTGGCAAGATTTTAAATGCTATCTCACTGTTTTCTTTGTATGACAGTTCAGTAAAGCACAAGAGTGTTAAGTAGCTTGCAAGGTCATGTAGGTATTGTGCGAAGATGGTGGAGTTTAAGTCTAAATGATCTGATACCGGAGACCATACTTTTACTTACCACACAAGGCTAGTGAGTGTAGTGAATTGATTAATAAGGAATCGTAAACTGCAACAAAGAATAATGGGGAGTGTGTAATGGAGCACCCAAACTGGTACCCGTGGTATGAGAATGCTTTTCTCAGGGAAGATGGGATTATTGTGGTTTGGGTGGAGTGCACAGTACACCAGATCTGCAAGTGTCTAGAAACGGAGATGACAGGACACATGAGGCGTGTGGGACTTTGGCAATGAGAATTCTGTGGTTTTCCTTTCCATTCAAATTTAGCATTCATAGATGTGGGGATGAGGAAGTAACATGTGAAAGGGAAAACTAAGTTTGCCATATAAGTTATTTCACCAGATTGATTTTCTTCAAGAAATGAGGTGATTGTCACAAAGTTTAGAATGCGAAAACTATGAAGGGTTACAGAATAACTTGCCCAAAGCCTCACTACAAGTTAGTGAAAGTCAAAAGTCAGAATTGGAAAACAATACTTGTTAGGCTCTTTTTTTTTTTTTAAAGATTGAATCCCTTGCCTTGCTGTATCTGTGTATATGGGTGTGTATGTGTGTGCATACGTGTGTGTGTGTGTGTGTGTGTGTGTGTGTGTGTGAGAGAGAGAGAGAGAGAGAGAGAGAGAGAGAGAGAGAGAGAGAGAGAGAGAGATTGAGATCAGACTGGAGCCCGAGTTACAGGCATCTGTGAGCCAGTTGAAACAAGCACAGGGAACTGAACTCCAGTCCTCTGAAAGAGCAACAAGGATTCTTAACTGCTGAGCCATCTATCTAGCCCAATATTTGTGCTCATATCCTGGCCCATGAAGACTTTGTTTAAGGAGAAACCCCTAAGCCATGGTTTGTGTGTGTGTGTGTGTGTGTGTGTGTATGTATGTGTGTGTGTTTGAGGAATGGTTGCTTGGAGAACTTTAGTGATCACATATCAAATGGTAGGAATATTCACAGTAGCCCACTTGGAAGTTTCTTTCTGTTTACAGATTCTTTCTTTTCATCACTAAAATTCTCTACTTCCTAAGCTGCAGTTCCTGTTTTTCCTATCTGTTTGCAAGATTACCAATTTTTAGACCAAATATAAATGTGGATAAGTGGGATCAAGGAGTATTCTGGTCCTAAATACACAAGGTGAATTGAGAATGATGTCTCCCTGATACTCGGTGTCCAGACGCTGAGTGCTACTGAAAATGATGGCTAGAGCCATTCCTTGGCCAATTTTGCACATAAAGCTCTTGATTCTTTCTGAGTCCCTTGATAAAAAACCAAATCTCATCTAACAGAGTCAATTCCAGAGGAAAACAAAAGGAAATGAGAAACGTTAACAGCGTAAGCAGGCCAGGAAAACATGGAACTGCTTTGCCCAGAGGATTAAATGGTATCTTGCTTTGAATCACTTTGTACCCATACAACAAGGCAATACATGCGCTTTACCTGACTAAACAAGATTCCTTCGATAACTTAAAAGCTCCAGTTCTTATGTAATGAATATACTATTTCATGTACTAATGGCCCCAAAAGAATGAGAAATGCTTTCTATCTTTCCTTCAGAAGGAAAGGTAACTGGATGATGAATTAAGAGTATAATACCCTTGTTTTAAATCAGAGAATATCCAGCCATAATGAATGATGACCTATAACAATATTACACCATATATAATGGCGTTTATTAGGACAAGAGGCAGACTCATTTCCATCAGTAGATTGAATCTTAGAAGCATTACTTTATGTGTAGATAAAAAAGTAGACATTAATTTCCTTTGACACACATATTATGTATTGACCTGAACTTGCCAAAGTCAGTATTTTTTTTATTGAAATGTAAAGCATCCCAACGTTTACTGAATCACAGAATCAGTTTAGTTCCATTTTGTACATGCCGGATGTTTTTTAGTTACAGAACACAAGAGATAGGTGAAGGTTGAGCACAAATCCCTCAACTTTTGGGTAAGAAAACATCCATGGGGCAGGGTTCCTAGTTGTTCCATTGGCTCTCTATCATAGTTCAAAAGCATGCCTGCATGGGCTTCATCTGATGCCTTTGCTCCATATCTCGCTGGCTTCACTAGCTATTTTGAAAGTTCCCTACTAAAGTTAAAGGGACATTTCTTTTTTAAGTCTTAGAGTGACAAAAAAATCCTGTAACTTAAAGTCCATGCACAGAAGGAAGAAATGATGAAAAATCTAATAACAAAATTCACAGACTTATACTGAGTGATTCTCCACTGAAATATGTCCCCCCAAATGAACCCCACCTATCTGAATAGAATTTTCATGCTATTACCCTGTCTCATTGGATTAAAGGCCCACAGGACCGTGTAAGCACCTGTTTCCATGTTTACACCACAGCCTCCTACACTGAGTCTGGACTGAGGGGGTAACTTGCCAATGGATAATAGCAACTCTGAGAATGCAAAGATTGACAAGTCTGGGCTTACTGGAATTTGACAATGCTTATTACTTTTTGGAATTCAAAGTCCCCATGTGTAGAAGCCCAGGCTAGTTCATGCAGGAAAGGTCATGCCAACCAAATCCCCTTTACAACAATCTTATAATCACTAGAAATGTGAATACAACCATCTTGAACCATTCATTTCCAGTCAAGACTTGAAGTGACTTCAGAGGTCAGCTCTACTGACCTGGCTGGCCTTCAGAATCACAGCTAATAACACACATTAATTTCTGTAAGCTCCTGAGTTTGGGGGTGATATGTTAGGTCAAAAGACTGACTGGCACATGTATCCTTATTTCATGACTGACACATGACTGAAAAGTCCAGATATGAAATGAGGTGGGTATGATTCTATGTGTAACCATTTCATCTGATAATTCCTAGCTCATTAAAGAAACAAAAGCCATTCCAATACTCTCATCTTTAGAGGTGCTAGAAGTTATCATAGAGCAGCAAGTTTTAATATAGAATCTTATTCCCCTGGGGGATGACCAGCAAAGAGCTGATATGAGCAGCATCCCATAGGAACGCATAGTCTCTGCTCAGGACCAACCCAGAGCCTAAACTTCTCAATTCACAGTGAATGCAGGCCCAAGGCAGAGCTCTATCACCATCTGACTTCCACTGATTCAAATGTTCTATTACTTATCTCTTAAAATATACATGAAGGTTTTCATTTTGCTGTTGGGGAAAATTGCAATAGAAAATGAAACAATCTGGTTAAGCCAGTTGGGTGAGTGTCTATACCAAGGGAATGGACAGATAGGTTAGGTCCTCACTAGAGATCAACTGAGGCTTTTAATGTGGACAGTAGGTAGAAGTTGAAATGTGTATCTATAGGGACACAGGCTAGGAAGAGGGAATGCTCTTAATTGTAATTAAACCTGTTACCTATTTTATTCAGTGTAATTCACTTTAGTGATACTAGCACATATTATTCAAGTCAAGTCCTTTCAAACTCATTGACAGCAAATAACCTTTGCCAGATTCATAGAAAATGCTCTAGTTTTGTCCATGTGTTATGGGAAAACTAGGCTAGAAGAAGGAGTGAAGATTTAAGAAATAAAATATCCTGGAGCTATATACACACAGAGACACTCATGCATGTGCTCATTCAGACACAATTTTATTTTTCCTAAAACATTAATACAAATACAAATAAATTTCTCCTCAGTGTAAGTTATCAGTTCACTCTAGTTCCTCATGCTTCTTTGGCATCTATGGACAATTAGTGTGTTAGTGAAATTTTAGGTCATTTATGCTTTTTTTTTATTTTTTTTATTTTTTTATTTTTTTTTTTTAGATTTATTTTTTATTTTATTTATGAGTACACTGTAGCTGTCTTCAGACACACCAGAAGAGGGGATCCAATCTCATTCCGGATGGATGTGAGCCACCATGTGGTTGCTGGGATTTGAACTCAGGACCTCTGGAAGAGCAGTCAGTGCTCTTAACCGCTGAGCCATCTCTCCAGCCCCATTTATGCTTTATTATCCTCTGTGAAGATTAATATTAAATAGGCTGTCTTAAAGCACCTAGAGCCTATAAACTTATAAACTGAAAGAGGTGAATGACACTGTGCAGAAGTTATGAACATGTACAGGGGAGAGAACGAGGTCTTGTCCACAATATAGAATCTTCCTTATAGGAAAAAGTTACACTATGATAATCAGCTGCATTCTAACCTGAATACAAGAGGAGTGGCTTCTCAAACTTGGAATAAAATGACCTGCTTTACCATAGACAAAAATTCAGACTCATCCTTCAAGCTGTACTTTTAGAATCTGTTGACATGACAGATTTCCAGTTACAAAATGGTGCCAGTGTCCTCAGTAAAGAACCTTCACTTGAAACATGGCCGTGGTATCTATTTGAGACAATATTTATTCAGCCTGCAGGCAATCCTTAGCAGCTGTGGAGGTTGGATGCCTCTGCTGCTACCCTGCTGTTTTCTAGTTGGATACAGCTCTAGGAGAGAGAGAGAAAGCAGAGATGAAGACCCAGCTTACCAGAACCTTACGTTTGATCACTTTTAGCATGCTCCATGATATTAGATCATGTACAGTTGCTTTATTTCCAACAGTCCAACTTCCTATCCCTGATACACATTTCTGCTGCCAGGTACTTTGTTACCATAGCTGTTGATCCCCTCTGCTGGCAGCCGCTTTCAGCTCCTTCCATTTCGCTTTCGCTGATAGCTCCAGTGTCTGAGGATCTGTGACAGCAGCTCCTGAAGACATAGCTGAGGCAGTTGCAGAATCTGTGTCTACATTACCAAAGACCAGTGACAAGAAGGAGGCCAAACTAATGTCTAGCCAAGTGTATTCTTAATGGCTTTCTATCCTTGCTACCATTGAGCTGATATGTAGGACAGTGGACCCCTCTCCCATAAATTGAAATCCCTTCTGATACAATAAATAGCCTAGTGACAGTCCCTGCTGGCTCATCAGAGAGAAGCGCATCGTATTTCTTGGAAGATACTGAGAAATTAATAGTTCGATGAGCATGTTGGATGTTCTAATCACTGTGGAATAACTTTCGTATGTTATCTCATTTAATCATCAACAATATCCCAGCAAGTGACTATTTTTCTCTAATACCCATTTTGCATGAGGAAATTGAGACACAGAATGCTTATGGGGTTAAAAGTCAGGTAGTTAGTGGAGCATCAGACTTATTGGCTCCAAATCACTCCACCAGGTCCCCATTTTACTTACACATGCTACAAAAGAGTCAAGCCATTATTATTTTTATATATTATTTTTATATATTGCTAAGTCTTCACAGAGTATAGAAAACAAAAAAAAACCTTCTTTGTGATCTGCCACAGTGATCCCACCAGTAGTGAGGCATTTAAAGTTACAGATATTTGCTCAGCCAAACACTCAAGGTTGCAAAGACTATTTTTGGACATCAAGCCTGGCACATAGAAGAACAGCATGTGAGGTCTTCCAAATGTTACCTCACAGAAAATCTCATTTCAGTATCGGTGCTATACAAAGACAGCATTTGCATAATCTTGAACGACACCATCAAAATTCTGAGGCTATTTTCTGGCCAGCTTATCTTCTGGCTTGGCAAATATTAAATTCTGCTTTACAGAAAATGTGATCTTAAGCTTGGAAAAGGCCTCCAACTAACATTGAGCATGTTTGTATCTAGCTGTCTAAGTTTCACAAGTAGGGAGGATCAGTGCTAACTAGCATTTACTCCTTGGCTGTTGTGGTACAGCCACTTGAATGCCCTCATGCCAGCCCAAGTTTTGAAGAAGGCATAGTGTTGTTTATAGTCTCGATTGTTCATATTCTGTAACTGGCTGAGCTTCGTCCTGCAACTTTTGAGACTCTATTGCAAACGTTTACTTGGTGAAACAACTATTCAGACAATAAGTAAGTACCCATAGATTGGTTACCTAACCAAAATACATTACATGTATTTGGAAAGAAATGGTCCCAAGAGTGAGGCAAACAGGAAGCTTGCTATAGAATCCCCATGGCTATGTGTAGGGAGCAGATTCAATGTTTCTGCAGGGACTGATTGGGGTTAAGGAAGACGCTTTGGCATGAATGGTTGTGAAAATTGTCTACAAAAACTACAGAAGTTTTGCATTAGCCCATGATCTTCTTTTGTAGGTATCTATAGAACTGAGGGCACTTGAGGGATAGTATGGGAACCTGGTGTAGTGGAAACTTCTAAAATACATGAAGGTGAGCCTAATGAAGTCTCCAAATAATGGAGGAGATGAGTCCCAAGTGACAATATCTTGTCATCAAATGAAGCTTTCAGCATTGGAATTGGGTTACATCCAATTGAATTCTTGACCGAAGGTATCCCATGGAACTCCCCAAATAACCCAGGCTGTTGCCAAGACAGCAAGTTGCTGTCTACAAACTGATAGCAAGGCCCCATTACTGAAGACAACACTCACACAGCTCATTGAAGATGGAGAGGTCAAGCTGGTGCCTACGTGGAACCTTCACACCTATGTTCTAAAGTCTTATGTTTGGGAAGGTAAGGCTTCCAATGTTTGTGTTATGCTCGTGTTGGCTGCCAAAGGAGAAATATAAACGACAGCCCAATCCCAAACCCTTAGATCTACCATGCTGATCTTCTTACAAAATATGCTAAGGCAATGGTGGCACAAAGCTTGTGGGAGTAACCAACTGATGTCTGATTTGACTTGCACACATTCCATGAGATGAAACCCATACCAGTGACCATGATCCAGAGACTAGCTCAGATAGCTCAGAGAACTAGGGTAAACCAAAATACTAAATTAAACTCAGTCTTAAAATTAGTAATAAAATGATGCCTAATGATATTCTGCTGTACTCATAGATCAGTGCTGTATCCAGCAATAATCAGAGACACTTCCTCCTGCAGCTGCTGGGAACAAATACAGAGACTTAGAGTTAATGGTACATGTATACAGAGAAACACAATATACCCTTGACTGGAAAGTGCAACTGTGCCAGTCCTTGAAGTGGTAAGCTTGGAATATTTTGGGGGAGAGAATATGACTTGAAAAAAATAATACATACATCTAACACCTCTCTTTTTGTGTAAAGCAAGGCCTAGCTTACTTATGGGTAACCCCATAGGTTGCATTGTACTTAAAGAGAGCTCCTAGCATGTATTATATGATCTAACACTGAGACTTGAGCTGGAAAACAACAATGGTCCAAGCTCTTCAATTTAGTCTTAAATATGGATCAGCTCTCCCTTTTTGTTTTCATTCTTCAGTGCAGTTTTGACACCACTCAAATGAGTGAATGGACCATGTCTAACACTCAGGTCCACAACTGATTGTCATCTGTAGATAGGAGCTTTAGGAGGCTGTAGATTCACGTGACTTCTGGGACTCAAGCTGGTAATGTATGTGACTTAACGGAGACCAGAAGAAAACATTAGGTATGAGAGAGACGAAGGTAAACCAGATCTATCCAGAAAATCCAATGTGGCACGGAAACAGCTGATCTGTAGAAGAACAATCCAAACTCAAAAGGCAACCAACCCAGATGTATGTGTAAAATGGTCCAATCTATTAAAGAATTTGTTATTATTGTGTGCTTGCAGCTTGTGTGTGTGTGTGGGGGGGGGGGGCTGGTCAGAGGACAACTTCTGTGAGTCAGTTTGCTCCCTCCACCATGTTTTCTGGTGATGGAACTCAGGCTATTATTGTAACAAGTATTTACTGCCTGAACCCTGAGGTATCTCATTAAACCCACTAACCTGGCTGGCAAGAGGCCTCTGAGGATCTGCCTGTTTCTGCCCTTACCCATAGTTAGGGCTGTAAATGTATATGACTCTGGTTGAATTTCATGTGAGTGCTGAGAATTGAACTTAGGTCTACAAGATTACTTTGGAAATACTTCACTCATTGAATTACATCCAGAACCTTTACACATGGTTTTGCTTGATTGTTTTTAATAGTGTAGACAACAAGGTAAATGATATGGTAGGAGTTATTTTAATAGGCATCCTGGAAGTTTGTAACCTTTATAATATTTTTAATCTAATAATTTGCTCACAGATTTGAGTGACACTTGGATTCTTATCATTCCTGAGACATGGACCCAGACCTCCTTTTCTGACATCAGTAGAGACTCACATTGGTCCAGTCACTTTTCTGACCAGTTCCTTTTTGGGCATATACTGAAACTGATGCAAGAATTGTGTTAGAAGTAAATAGAAAATAAATTATCCTAAAATAGCTAGTTGGCTCATAATTTCAAATCAAAATCTTTGTTTTATTAATAAAATGACCTAAATAATTTAGTGTGGTTATAAACCTGCCTTGCCTCTTGCTTCTCCCATTCCATGAACATTGTACTGGGTCCTATTTCTTCTGATGGAATGTAATATTTTGTTCAGGTTCCTAAAATCAGGAAGAAATGTAAGTGGACACTGATTAGACCATAGAAAATTTTTATTTTTTTATCACAAATATCAAGGAATCATTCAAATTTTTTGAATTGATTGATACAGATGAGAATTCATTATTTCAATTTAAGAGCATTAACTTTACAAACAAAATAAGCATGTTAGTTTTTAAAATGTAAAATGATAGACACAAGGTATATCAGTCATCTTTGAGTATTTTTAAGCTCTAGAGAAATCATGCTATAAATTATATGATTGAAAAATCCACAGAAGAATATTGCCATGTCTTGATACCTACTGGTGGTCATGAGTTTAGTGTCAGATGATATGGTTGGTATCTTGATAGGAATCCTTTATGATGAGAGTATTTCACTGCAGCGATATTTGGATTGTGGAAACAGATACTTGACATGTTGGAAGACTGAGGTCTGAAGGATATAATTGGTCTCACACTTTATGGTTGATGCCAGTAGGACCTTCACAATAGGGCTGAAGATTCTGAACTCTTTCTCCACAGTTTTGGTAAAGCTGTGAGAGAGATTGACTCATTTCCGACAAAGCTCACTTGCTTACAGAAATTTTCCCTTGGTCTTAGGTTCATGGCAGAAGAGCAGAAAACCAAAATAAGCCTGGTTCCCTTCACAAATTATCTCTTCCTCACATCTCCTGAGTCTGGCCTTAATTTATTAACCAATGATATGTGGGTGGAGCTCATACAGACTGTTGGTTGCCATTTAGCAAAGAGTAGACCTGGAAGGTCCTATTCGTAGTTTCTTTTTATAACCATCCTTTTTATGTCACGGACATGTCCTCAGTGCCTGTAGCTGCGTGGCACCCTCTTTTTTTTTTTTCATGCTTCAGGTCATTAAGAGTGTATGAAAGAATAGCCAGGCATGGTGGCAAATGTCTTTAATTCCAGCACTCAGGAGACAGAGGCCAGCCTGGTCTACACAGAGAGAATTTTAGGACAGCAAGGGCTACACAAAGAAATCCTATCTGGAAAAACAAAACCAAAGAAAAGAAAGAAAGAAAGAAAGAAAGAAAGAAAGAAAGAAAGAAAGAAAGAAAGAAAGAAAGGAGGAAGGAAGGAAGGAAAAGATTCTTAAGACACTGGAGAATTTTGTGAAGGAAGAGAGAGAGTTTGTAAATATACATACATACATACATACATATATATGTATATGTATATGTATATGTATATGTATATGTATATGTATATATATCATATAACTTAGGGCTATAGAGATGACATTTAAATACTCTGTGGTCCTGAGCTACCAAGTGTGAAACAACACAAGAATGAGCCCTGAATGTAGAGAAAAAGTCAGAGTGCTCCCTACTTCCCCACCTGAGCCTCTGGTTCCACCTCACATACGGACATGGAAAATCTTTCTTCCCTTCTGCAGATTCTGTGTGGCATTTGATTCTACATGAGCCACATTCTTCTCCTATTTGTGGACTTGTGGATAAAATTTCCTCTCTTCCACTTTTGTCTTTATATACATGTTCCTTCTATAGTCAAAGTAATGAAGACACTATTTAGATTCAGTGTCACAGAGTCCTCCTAGTAAGGTTATGCTATTACAAACCATTGGCGAATTCAGTGCTTGACACTTCACTAGGCTTAGTTTGGCATGTTATCTGGGTTACAGACTGAAGAATTTGTTTAGCTGCTGGAACTGCTGTCCCTGATGGATCCATGGTGGTGTTCCCATCACACACATATCATGTTCCTTAACACATGATTATAGAACAAAGGGCAGACAAAGTGATGGATGAGAGTTGACAGCTTTCTGGCATTTCTTCAGCCTGCAGTTTAGAATATTTGTTGGGTCACAATTCTCAGAAAGGTGACTCCAGATCTTACTTTCATAGAAAGCCCATCAGAGCAGCTTTACTTTCTAGAATATTCATGCTAGTCTTGGCATGGTAACTCTGGTATAGCTGATTGCCATAGAAAAGTATGTAGATATGTCTTGTGTCTATATTGGAGGCTTTGTTGTCATAGGGAGTTTATCTTAGCTAACTGATGTCATACCTGTCCATTTAGTCTTCTCTTGTTAAGGCATACAACATCTGTGCCGTTTCCAAATCTCATTATTTCTAAATAGATGCTTTCTGCAGTAGTTTGGTTCTCAAATGTATCCCACAGGCCCTCAAGCTATCAGCATTCTCCTCTGTGTGATGCCACTTGGAGGGTATGGAGCCTTTGAGATGTGGGGTCTTGTGGAAAGGCCTTAGAGTATTGCATGTTTCCTGGAGAGGGGTGGCAAAATTCTGCCTTGTCTTCTTCTTTCTTCTTTTCTCTTTCTATCCACAAGGGGAGCAGTTTGCTCCACCATATGTTTCCTGTCTTTGCCACTGGGATCCCCATCAGAAGCTCAAAGCAATAAATCTGCCCCACTATGGGCTTCAATCTCTAAATCCATGAACTCAGTCCTTTTCTCTTCATAAGTTAACTATTTCAGGCATTTTATTTATAGTTATGGAAAGATGATTGCCACACTTCTTAAGCCTGTTTTGAACTCTTTCCTACATCAAATGACTTCTGCTCACTAAGACATCTCAAAAGAAACTATCTATTGACAAAAGAAAGCCAAGGATGATGGGATGGTATTTTGCTGAGCTGCATGGGGTGACAGTTGGATTGTCCCCAAGAATATGTTCAATCTGGATCTTAATGACTCTCTGAACAATCACTGCTTTCTTTCTTTGAGCTACGGTGACCAATTCTAATCTGAACTTGTCTTGTCCCTTGTTTCCATTTAGGTTTCTGGTGGTGACTACAAACAAGATTATTTGGATCAAGGATTACTCCTGGTTGACCTCTCATGGCCTAAAACTTCAAGTCCAAAGAAAAGCATAGTGTATAATGAAAGCATAATGGAAATTGCTCCTGAAGGAAGCAAAGAGGCTATTTCCTGTCTTATTACCATCACTTGGTAGATGTCTGAGGGCACTGAACTTACTACCTACTTTTGCTTCTAAATTTTCTTATCTGCACAATAGGTTGATGTACTAGTTGTGGATAGTTTTATGATCCAAATTAGCATTTTTTGGGAAGAAGGAACCTCAGTCAAGAAAATTCCCCCACAAGACAGGCCTAGGGGAAAGTCTGTAGGGAATTTTCTTAGTTGATAATAGATATGGAAGGGCCTAGGTCACTGTGGGTAGTGCCACCCCTGGGCAAGTGGCCCTGGTTGCTATAAGAAAACTCACCGGGTAAACCTTGAGGAACAAGCAACTAACTAGTGGCCCCATGCTTCAGTTTCTGTCTCTAGATTCCTGCCTTGCATTTCTGTACTGACTTCCCTCAGTGATGAATTGTGGTCTGAGCATTCTAAGAAGAAATAAACCTGCCTCTTTTCATGTTGTTTTTGGTCATGGTGTTTCATCACAGCAAAAGATACCCCAACCAAGACAGTTGCCTAGGGATTAACACCTTGTCTGGCTGGGGCAGTAAGGTTTTTGAATTCCTATCAGTTCTAGTTAAGATTATTTTTTCAGTCAGAGCTTAGAAGCTGTTGTACTATCTTTAAGGGTAATCCCAATATTTCCATGTACTTTGGGACAAAAGTTAAAGACATAATGATTAATTAAATAAATAACTAGGCACTTAGCTTCTGTCCAGAATTTTATAGAGGTACTAATGATTTAGTTATCACAACAGACCTACATTGTTGTGCCTTCATTTTCCACCTCTGATTAATGAAAATCACCCAGGCTAACTGGTGAGAAATCTGGAGAGCTAGGGAAACCTGCTCTGTTAGGTTTCTGTGCATCTTCCCAATTTTACTTTATACACTGAGCATGTGTCCCTCCTCTACCAGCTCTCTCTACGCAGTGTTTTACTTTTGGCTTTGAAGTTCATATAGCATTCCCTTTAGAGCTGAGTATAGCACAGAGTTTCTTTCTTTTTAAGAGAAAACACACACACACACACACACACACACACACACACACACTGTGGTTTCCGTTGACTACATTTTCTATGTGAAGAATCATGTCCTTTAACACTGCTGACTTGAGAAAATGTAGGGTGAGGCAAAGCAAAAAGAAAAGGTAGATTCCTACAAGTAAATCAATAGGCATTCTATCCTTAATCCTTTACTATGATGTGGAAGACAAAGGGGCTATGATATGTTCATTGTTTAAAGATGCTTATATACAGAGCCATTCTGATACTAGTGAAGAACCTAAATCCAGGTTATAGATTCAATTGTTTAGAAATAAGCCCGAGAACAGAAAGAAAATGAAAACCACTAAAATACACTTTGGTTCATGAGAAGATACACAATCCACTCTTTCTGAAACCAAGGTTTAAACAAAATATGTAAATACATACACGAACTCTTTCTCGTGTAGACTCACATATACAAAAAATTCAGAGGCAGCTGGTGTATAGGGGAAGATCAAGGATTACATGTGTAGGCTGTCCAGACAAGGAACCTGACACCTCCCATTGCAAGTCCGTGATCACAAACAAGCTAATTACCGCTATAGTGTCTCAATTTCCCCATGATTTCCTTATGGTCATAAACTGAGCCAACATATGAAGCACTTCCCAGTGTCAGGAGGTGCCCACTACTTAAGTGTTTCAGCTATTAATATTTCATAGGAATGATCTTAATAAAAGGTTATTGGAACCTGCACAGCAGGAGACAAAAATGACTTTCAAAATAACATTTCCTTAGGTCATCAATTACTTCCACTCAAAGGTTCAAAAGCCAGACCCTGATTTTAGAAAATCAGTTTTAAAATGAAGCTATACAAGTAGTTGGGCAGATTTCTAAAAGGAAACCCAAAGGTTTCCTTGCTAGACTTAAGAAATAAAAAACCAATGTTTACATTATAATCATCATGACACTGAGAAGAACAATTCCATGTCCCCCTCCCTAGAGCTTTCCTTTGTCCACTATGAGATCCTAAATTCTCTTTCCTCCCTAAGCTTGACTAATGCTGTGGCCTGCTACTGTTACCTCTCTCCCCACTTCTGTGATGTTTCCTCACTTCAAGGCAGGTCACAGAACGGCCGCCATACAACTGAGATTTCCTGCAAGGCTCGCCAAGCTAATTGTGATTAGCTGTTACAGACAGGAGCTAGAGCCCATGTCTGAAGCCATGTTAGAAAGTCCAAACAATGGAGTCTAATGTGAGACTGCAAAGGCTTTCATGTTGAGAATGTAACGTCTTGTGAGATATATTCAGCAGCCTCAAGGTAATTGCATTGTGCTGGAACCAAACCTAACAGGTATTTTATAATTAAAGATCACTCTGGCTTCCTTTACCGTCACCTACAACTTAATCACATACTTGAAACGTCCCCCAAATAGAGAGGCTGTTTAATATTTATCAAACATCTCCCATCATCTTTATATTTCGTTTCTCTGGAAACATACTCCTTTAGTTTTGCTTCTAGGGACCTTGAAGAAACTATTGTCTTATTAAGAAAAGGGGCAGAGAATTCTGTGTGATAATAGGAGCTGTACCATTGCTTACATTTCACAGGGCTTTCTCATTTACAACAGGCTTGTGCATTTTTTTATTTTATTTGATACCCACAGAATTCTGTGTTTTATTTGTCCTTTTAACTCTGTGGAATAGAATATTCCCAGTGCCACTCTGTATGTAGACCATTCTCTATTCCCTCCTTGTGATTTTTAATCTGTTAAGACTTTGGGGTAAGTCCTGTAAGGGAAGCTGCAGCTGTGTTTGT
Source organism: Grammomys surdaster (assembly GCF_004785775.1). Lineage (NCBI taxonomy): Eukaryota > Metazoa > Chordata > Mammalia > Rodentia > Muridae > Grammomys > Grammomys surdaster. Next base: position 1,574,725 of record NW_021604643.1, on the reverse strand, counting down.
TTGTTTGTTTGTTTGTTTGTTGTCTGTCTCATGAGCAGTCAGTTCTTCAACAGTAAATTGACATGGGCTGTTCCTGAGTGGATGTCCTCCCATATGCAATGGTTCCTGAGTGGATGACTTCATATACACAATGGTTTTTGGGCCATTGAAAGAGGAAATAGATGTCTCTGCAGACTCAGCATTTCTTCTCTGAAAATGCTTGTGATCAGAAGCGTTTTGGATTTCAGGAGTTTTGTTTTTTAATCTTGAAATATTTGCATAGTTATGTTGAGATGTGCCAAGGATAGGACTCAAGTCTAAACACAAAATTAATTTATTATATTTCATGCACACGTTATATATACAAACCGAAGACAACCTTGTGCCATATTTACACCTGTGTTTTCAGAGTGACATCATCATAGGAGGCCAGGTGTGGAAATAACTGTTTCTGGCATCAAGATGATGCTCAAAATTCTTTTATATTTTAGAGCCTTTCAGGTTCCAGATTTTTAGATAAGGATGCTCAGGCTGCTATCTTTAGGTAAGGATGCTATCTATAACAGCAGAGTCTATGAAGTTAGCCGGACATGTTAGATTTGTCTAAGCGTTGCCACTTACTACACAGCTTAGCAAACTCCAGGAAGGTTGTTCAATTTCTCTGGGAAAGAGATTGGCCGAGTTAAATCATGTCAAATAGGTGGAGAGAGTGATATCTAAGTAAACACACATCCCCAGAGGGCTACTCATCTTCCTCCTGTCCCTGAAGCTCTCCTCCTTGCAGACATTTCTTCAGAGCAACACTGGAGCCAACACTGAGGTTGAGACTCAGTTTTCTCATTTGTAAAGTGAGGAATAATTCCTCTCTGCAGGTCTTTTTTTTTTTTCAGTAATAGTTTAAAGTTTTTATTTGTTGTTTTTTTTGACATTAGTCAAACAAGTGTTCAAGTGTTTCCAAGGGTTTGAGTGCAATGTTAATTCCTTATATTTATATGCCTTGATATTCTTCTAGAGGAAATGCACCTTTACTTTTGAACAATTTGAGACCTAAGTGTCATATGCCTCCACAGCCTGGCTGCAAGTGTCATGCATAGATAGCTTCCTTCACTTTAATAGTGTTGTGTTTTATAAAAAAGAAAAGGAGCCAAGGATATGTTTGACATAGTGAAGTCTGGTGTGGATCTGCTGGCCGTTCTGAAGATCCTTTACCTCGGAGGTACCAGCCACAGGGCCGGAGTCGTATAGAATAGAGTTTACTCAGGGCATGGGAAGGGGAATTGAGATGGGCCTAGAGATAGATAAAGACAGAGAGAGAGAGAGAGAGGGGAAGAAGAGGGGGAGGGAGGAAAGAGAAGGCTGGCCAGGAACATGTGGAGAGAGAGGGGGGAGGGGTATGGGGGAGAAGGGACAGAGAGTAAGAGAGTCAGAGAGTAAGGAGGTGGCAAGCACCCCCTTTTATAGTGAGCCAGGCTTACCTGGCTGTTGCCAGATAACTGTGGGGCAGAGCCTAGAAAGAATGCTAACAAATAGTCTCTCTTCCTAGGGCATATCTCCTGTTGCTTATTTTATTTTCTGCGCTTATAAGTGCAGAGGTCAGTAGTACTTTAGGATATCTTCTTAGTCACCCATATCAGAATTCTATCATTATTGACTTGGATTCCAAGTTATATATAGCCAGGTCAGGGCTTTCTCATGATGTTCTTAACTTCTGGATTTATAAGGTAAAAGATTTAAGAAGCTGAAGTGTGTTGACCCTGACCTGGGGAGGCTTTGAGGCTTTACAATGACTGACAACACTGTGTGTTATGTGCAGGTGATGACAAATGCCCAGACATGGAAGTAGGGACGTTTACATCAGGTGCCTGAACTTCCTTTTTGGGGCTCTGGAATGCTACCATACCTCACACAACTGTCTTTAATGGCAAATTTGATAAATTATGTGATATTAAAGAAAAATATCTATAAGGTACAAGAGAGAAAAAAGTTAGAGGATGTGTCTGGAAGAAAACCATGAAGAATTGACACGAGCAACAAACAACTTGGTGGGACCCAGGCATTTAAATATCACACACTATTATCTACTGCTGTGTTTGCTGAGGACTCTAGATAGTGACTCAGTGGAAGAACGATTTGTTCTCAGGACAGAGGAGGACAGGTGAATCAGAACTCTCCTTGCTCTTTGCTGGGAGACAAAGTGTGTTATGATGAGCCTGCCAGGCGATCAGAAAAGAAATAAGAGGGAGGCAGTCAATCAAAGCTGTGGAAATCTAGAATGGACATCGTCTTCATCTTCCTGGCATGGCGGGACATCATAAAGGCTCCTCTGTTTCTTTAAAGTGCTGCTCGGATAGTGGGCTGGCCGACTGCACATTCTGTGAGGGTGCCTCTAGCTTTACTGAAACACAATCCTGACCACAGACCTTATTTCCCCTAGCTGCTTTGATACCCTGTCCAGCCAGTGTATCCTCCAGAGACGCAGTGTATGCTCCACAGTGGCTTCAGAAACCATGTAAAGAGCACCTGAGGACAGAACTTCCCCCCGCCACCCACCCCAGGCACGGTTGGTCAAGTGTTTCATTAGCGAAGTGCTTTAGGGTGCATCTATGGAGACAATCTGGCAGTTGGCGATTTCTCTAACAAAAAACCAAAAGGAGCTGGAAACTGGTAAATGGGAGCTTTTGGGCCAAGTGTTTTGTCCTTGTGTTTTTGAAGCAGTGCAGGTCATTAGCAAGTCTATGCTAATTGAATTTGATTTCATGTCAACACTGTTACAATCACACAGAGCAGACCAATAACATCCTCACCCTGTGCTCTGAGGCCCAGGTTTCCTAGCATCCAAAATTCAACCTTTGGATTATGATGGTTGAAAGAAGGCACCTAGAGAATGCAATGGCTCCCTGTGTTCTATAGGAAAAACCCAAGCACACAAGTCATCCCTGAGGCGGGACAAATAGAATGGGAAAAACCACTTGGACAAGTAACGTTCCCAAGTGGCTGATTGTTAACGTCTGATAAGACAGACTGGCTCAGGTTCTCCACAAGATGTACCAGTGGATAAATTGCCCAAAGTGGGGCGTGTCATACTTTGTTTTAGAAAAGGAAGAACAGTAGAATTTTTTCAGCAAGAGAAATGTGTGTGAAGCTCCTAACTGTTACGGTCACATTCTGACACATTTTATAGAATGGGAAAATGGAGCACTTGGCCAAATTACCAAAATAATTTAATACAAGATCTGAGATCTTTGTGATCTCCAATTAAAAGGCTCTGAAGGGTGAAAATTAACGTCTTGAATTCGGCAGGTTTGCTGATTTTTGAACAGTTCTTTAAAAGGCAATTTCCTCGCATTCTTCTTTGTGCTTTACACGCGGGGAAATGGGGACTATATTTCACTAGATGTATTGGGACCCATTTTAACATATATTGTCATGTTCCACCTGGATGAGGAAACATGAAGTAATTAAGTAAAACCTATGGAGGAAAAAGGGGATTTCAGCGGAATTTAGCTAATTGGTCCCGTGACTGGCCTGGTGTGTAGAAGAAAAAAAAAACCTCAAGTTTTTTTATTCTTTTCTTTTTTCCTTACTGGGTTTAATTAAGATGAGGGCAATGGCAGTCTGTTCTGCTGTGTTTGTATCTCATTACCCTCAGGAGCACCCTTTTTCCTCCCGTGACCTGAACTTTAAGGGCGATACCATCACCTCATCAATTGCCAATGCCCCTAGTTCAATAACCGGCTATCGCGCTGGTACATCTTTCTCCACGAAAGGCAATTGCAGGTCTTGGCTCCTTCCAAAAATAGCCTGTTCTGCAGTGCCAGGCTCCCTCCCAGACTCCCTCAGGCATCTGTGCACAGGAAAAGAGTTCATTCCTGGGCATTCTGTGGGATATGTGCAAAGTCGATTTAAAAAAATATATTTCCTGTGACTTTTGAATCATGACATACTGACCATATTTTCTTTAAGTCTCCCAGTACTTCACTATTTTTCTTTAAAAGCAGTGACAATTTCTTTTGTAAATAAATGCTGTGTGTGATTTCCCATCCCTCTGAGTTTAGCAGCCTGAATTTTAAAGAAGAGAGAGTGAAGGCTTTTCATCTAGTACCTCAGGGTATAATAGGAGAGCCCCTGGGGAGCTTGCTTTGACTAAACCCTAGCAAAAGTTGCAAAATGATATCTCATTTAGTGATGTGTTAGAGTGAAGAAGTCCTTCTCTAGGTAAGAAAAGGAATCTCCCCAGAGACTCTGTGCTTCACAGTATAATGTAAATTGGAGACCAGGTAAGATTTATGGGCAGGAGGGGGAAGTGCAGAGTTGGACACCCACCCAGACTGTCCACCAAGGCACTCATTGCCTTGACTCTGTGAAGAACATGGCTCAGTAATCCTGCCCTTCTGCATGTCAAGTCTTCCTTTCTACATCACAGGACTATATTAATGACTGCGATGTCTCATTTAACCAAACGACAGGAACGTGACACTACATAGGTGAAAGTTATCACATTAGGCACCAGCACTCGCAAGAAGCCAACTAAAGTAAAGTTAAAAAACAAATCACCTCAAGTTTTCCTTTCTATTATGAATTGAAAAAGAGGATATAACAAAACACTTCTTAATTGTAAGAAATAGTATGTTTTCTCCAGCAAGGACAATATTTGACTAAAATAGCACAGGTAAATAAAATAAAAATTATTAATTTAGCTTTTAACAATGGAAACAATTTTCAAGTAATTAACAAGTAATTTTCAAGTAATAACAAGGCAGTGAATAGAAAATTTTACACTCTATCGAAGCAGAACAAATACACCCCTCCCCCAGTTTTAGCATTTAAGACTATTGTTTTTATCTGGAAAGTAACAAGTAAAAAATTACTGCCCTGTGTATTGACTGCCCACAATACTATATCTTACTCGTACACCAAGATGATCTAAGAAATTCTAAAGTTTAAGGGAGAAACGATTAGTTATGGGACAGGAAAAATATGTTTCAAATTTAACTGGAGCAATATAGGTTTAAAAATCTTTTATTTTGCTGACATAGTTCAACCAGCTTTAGGAAGTATTCTAACATTGCTGACGATACCACCATCAACCACATGATGTCACCAATAACTACAACAGCAAACGAGCCTTGGGGAAGAAACTAAGAAATGCACACATTTCTCTTTACTTTAGGTTAAACTGATATGCATTCTGTTAAAGACTTCTTGCTGTATTTATTAAACTAATAAGAAATCAGTACTGGCTTGCTGTTCTTTTTTTTTTCTTTTAAATAAATCGTCAATTAGAGTGTGAGTCTCCAGATTTTCAGAATTTGAAGTGTATGAAAAAAAAAGTAAAAGTAACAAAATTTAAAAGTGGATCCTTCAAAAGATCCACTTGCTTGTTGACCTTCACATGTGTCTTATGATATAATCTGGAGGTAAAAATGAATATTCATGAAAAATGAGTGTGGAAAAGTATTTTCCGACTTCCGGTTTGGGACCGAGCCTAGAGCAGGTCGCAGGCAGCAGCTCCGTACCCAACCGCAGAAAACCAAGAAAAACAGGGACTCCCAGGAGCTTGAACTCACGCAGCATCCCAGGTAAAATTGAATCACCCGTGATGCCTGCTATTAGAAGTTCTAACCCAGATGGACCAGAAGCCAGGAGCCTCGCCCTTACCCTCACCCCCTACCTTTTCCCACCTGCACAAGGTCCCCTGAAGCTGGGCAACTGCAAGATCCTGCTTGGCAACTGCAGGTAGACTCAAAGCAGTGTACCATATCATCTGAAGAATAGCAGGGAGACCATAACTCAAGCAGTGTACCATATCTTCTGAAGAATAGCAGGTTGCAGTCCTCCTCGCCCCCACGAATAACCAGGACCCGCCGGTCGGGTCAAGTGGCACCCAGACGTGGGGCTCGAGGCACGGACCCATCCGGACGGACCCTCATTGAGAGGATGTGCGCACGACATCAAGATTGAGCAAGACAGAGATCATCGCCCGTGACCTGTCGTCCACGGAACCAGGTTGATGCTGCCATCAAGAAGGCAGTTGAAGTTCATTACCATCAGCTGAAAATTGCAGAGGATCCAGAAGTGACTCCGCAGGAGACTGACACAGCTGTCAGCTCCCCTGCCTCCCCCTACGGTCGACCCCTAGACTTCCACGCCCTCCAGAAGGGTTCCTGGTATGCCTGGCTTTGCCCTCATTTCTCTCGCTAGAGAGCTTGGCCTCTTGATCACCACAACAAAAATTGGCTTTTTCCTAAACCAAGGCCACCCTTGATATGGCCGCTAACATTGGGGAGCCTTCCTTTATGACAATATTACACCCCAAACTGACAAATGGTTGGTAACTTGAACATTTACAAGAGACTAGGATGGCTGTGAGTTAGCCCAATGACGGGATTATTGTAGGTCCACTTCCCAGGGGCCCACCCAATGCAGCCGAAAAGGAGTGCGTGGTGCTGGGAGTGGGTGCAGCCTACATGGCCTAAGACAGGGCTCTCACCCTCCTTTCACCCACATGAGAGTCCCTTGACGTTGCCCATCGTCGACAGCCTAAAGCCTTCGACCATCGATGTGACTTGTCTCACATCAGTGTTTTGGGGTTGTGAACTTGTCTAAGACCCCCCATAATTAGACATCCAAATTCAAAACTCACATAGTTGGGATTGAACATAAGACGCCTTCTCTAACTAAACAGAGAAGGGGGAGATGCCAGAAGCCAGGACCCTCACCCTTACCCTTACCCCCTACCTTTCCCCACCTGCACAATGTCCTCTGAAGCTTGGCAGCTGCAAGATCCTGCTTAGCAACTGCAGATAGACTCAAAGCAGAGTACCATGTCTTCTTAAGAATAGCAGGGAGACCATAACTCAAGCAGTGTACCATATCTTCTGAAGAACTGCAGGTAGATCATAATTCAAGGCAGTGTACCATATAGACCATGACATGTTTCAAGGCACAGGCCAAGAAGATTTTGTACTTTTCCACCACCTGGACCCTCTTACCCCCTCCCCTTGTAAAACATGCTATAAAAAAGCATTTCATGTTCAAAAAAAAAAAAAAAGAAATTAAAAAAAAAAAAAGGAGAGGATGCGAAACGTTCACAGTTATCTTCCTCAAATATCGATTTTTCATTATTTACATTTCAGTGAGATTCTCCTTATGTTTAATAATCCACACTTATCAACAAACATAACTTAAACATGAATATCCTCACCTATTCATTTAAAAAAAAAAAAGTATTTTCCGAGGCCTGTGGTGAGTTGGAGATACAGAAACATTCATAACAAGCATACACATGCCCACACACATATGTGAACTACAGAAGTTTTAATCTTAGTGAATGTCACACCATAGCACTCTTCTCTTTTTAAAATTTTTTTGATGTATTATATATATGTATATATACACATATTATATATATATATATATATATATATATATATATATATATATATGAGTGTTTTGCCTGCATGAATGTCTGGGTACCACATGCATGTCTGGTACCTGAGAAGGTATTGAGGCTTCACGTGGATGCTGGGTATCAAACCCAGGTCCTTTGCAATAACAAGTTCTCTTACCAGGGATCCAACTCTCCAGCTCCTAGAATTATTTTCTAATGTGAAGTTAGAAGATATTCTAATTCTATAGAATATGGCCAGACATTGGTAATATTTGGATTTTTGTTTGGCACAATACCTGATTAATTTGAATAAACTTTTCACCCTTATTCATGAAGACAAAGCCAATCTTCGCTGCCTCCATTTCTCTTCACAGACGCATTCAGAACATACAAGGTTAACAATTGTAACCGCATTATGATTGAAAGACCAACTTTTTCTCTTGAAATGGTTTATCATAATATTATGCTTAATTATGCAAATATGCTGCAGGCTTTTTTTATGGGTGCATCAGCCAAATTAAATACATCAAAGATGACAAATGCATATTCATTTATATATTCAGCACATATACTCTGCATGCAATATTCTATTAATTTAACAAATAACGGCAGGTAGTGACACAAATAATGCCAAGTGAGAGGGGCATGGAACCCAGCTGGCAAATGTCCATGGAGAAACCTGGGAGGTCAAGGAAGGAGACACTGGAGTTCAAGGTCATCTTTGGGTGTATAGCGAATGATGTAAGGCCAGTCTTATAAGAGCTTGCCTCAAAACCAAAATTTAGAACTGAAAACCCAAAAGCAAGCCACAAACCGACTTATAAGGATTATTTTTATTGTGTTGGTTTTGCTTTGTCATTTCCATGATGATTTTAGAGTGGGAAAACATTAGTTATGTCTATAAACTTACATACTTATATACTGATAAACTTATAAGCTTATAAGCTTAGGAGAGTTTTATTAACAATGAACAACATCAACTGATATTTTGTGGATACACATAATATACACATGTACATCTTGCTGACACAGTTGGCATTGTTGTTAGACTTAGTCTGCTGCCTCTTACTGTGCATTAAATATATTTTTTCTCTCTGTTGAAAAAAAAACCACATGGTATGGTAAAATTCAAAAGGAAGATGTAATTTAGTACTTTAATTAGATTTTCAAAACCATGGAATAAAATAATTCACATTTCCAAATATTTGGTAGAGAGAACATACAGTTGAATTTCCAGTTGAGCATGCCTGATGTCTGACTTATTGATGTAGCCAAAGAAAAGATAGTCACATATAAGTCGCAATTTACAGAGTCATTTTTGTGAAAAGCACGGCACATAATTTTCTGTTTGTATTTTCCTGAGTATTTTAAAGTATTTACAAATAGATGTTTAAATTTCTTAATGTTTCAGATTGTTGTGATGTCACCAGGTTTCCTTAGCGATGAGAGGGGTTGGTGACAGTAGCACATCCAGGACCTCTGAGGCCAGAGCCTTTGGTTGGGGCATTCACTTGCTGTTTCATTGCAGACCACCAATTTTGTGTATTAATCTTGTCTCTCAGCATCATAAAACAAGCTGAACATACCTGCTTCTTCTAAGTAATCCACTGAATAGGCTTCATTTTGTAAACTGTCATAATGAACCTTAGCAAATCCTAGAACTGGTTTGTTTGTTTGTTTTTGTTTTTATTTTTCTAAACACATTTCTTTATGGATGCTGAGCTGGTTACACATCAGTGTGAGTCTGTTGGATTTAGAATTGCCCAGGAGACACTCCTCTGGGCATACTTATGGAGGAGTTTCCAGAAAGATTCAGCTGAGGATAAAAGACTCATCCTGAATAGCACTTGCACCATCTCATAAGCTGAATTTAAAGGGAATGAGAAAAAAGGGAGCTGAGCACAGTATTGCTCCTCCGCTGCTTACCAATCTTTCCAGGACTGACCAAGCTCCCACTTCCACAGCTCTGAGCTACTCCTGTCCACACACTTTCCTTGAAGTCATGGCCAAGAGCAAGAAACTGTGAGCCAAAATAAATCATTCCTCCCTGACATCACCTTTTGTCAGATTTTTTGGGCACAACAATAAAAAAGATACAGCTAGAAATTATCCCACATACTTTATACATGTATGCATGCGTCCAGAACTTTAAATGATATACTTTTTGTAAAACATGCCTTCAAATGTCAACAAAAGCTGAAAATCCTTGTAGAATAATGTTTGAAAAAAATTCTCCATTGTATTAATTTTTGGGAAAACTGGTTTAACGCAAAATAGTTTCATTTTATTATTACCGATTAATTTATGTCATTTGTGCATTGTGACAGAGTAGATTGGTCCATACTTTGTTTATATAATATGCTCTTAAAGGTTGGTACAATGTCTGATGTTTTGGCCTTCATGAAGGGCACTGTTTTCCTTGTGGCTGGCAGCTTAGTTTCAGAATGAATGGATCTTTTATATGTGTCCTTGCTCTGGAGGAAAAGATGGTATCCACAAGTATGGCTTCTCCCACATTGCCTTGTTTCTGTTTTTGAGAGCACTGTCATTGGGGAGCATCATTTTTCTACCTTTGCTATTTACCTCATGTTCTGAAGTTCTCTGTTTCTCCTGCCTCAATTGTAAATGCTCAAGGACTAAGAAGACAGGGGGAAGGTTGGTCAGAGTCAGATTTTTGTGGGTCTGTCTTTACTGATTTGGAATCCATTTGGCTTCTCTCAGGTTAAAGGGTCTCCTTGACCAGAGGGTGATTTGTGGAGCCCGAAGGCTGCACTACTGGGACCCTCCTAAAGGAGGCTCACAGAGATAGTACTGGATGCAATTGCAAGAGAATTTTATTGGATCAACGCATTGGGGCTGGTCTCTCAGTTCACTCATGCAGGAGAAGAAGCAAGGTTGAATGCACCCAGGCAGAAGCTTATACACAGTTTGAACAGGGCAGGTTTTTTTGTTTGTTTGTTTGGTTGGTTTTTTGTTTTTGTTGTTGTTGTTTTTTGTGTGTGATAAACTGGTCTGTTGGCATTGGTGGGCTTTGGGAGACCCTCTACCTGGGAGCTATCTGCTGCCAGACAGCACCATTTTTCTGTTAACCCATGGTTTTTCTTGGAACTGTGTGTCTTCACCTTTTTTGGGAAGGGAGGGATCCTGTGGTTTTTCTTGGGACCGTGTGGCCTCACACCTCTGGGAAGGGAGGGAGTCAGGTGGTAATTTTCCATTGACATGGACTTTACAGGACGTGGACTTTACAGATCCTTGCCCAAATGATTTGGGAAAACAATAGCTTTTTGGGATTCAAAACAACCAATAGGTCAGGCTCCTTTAAGCAGAAATATCTCGGTCATCTCAGGCTTCTCTTTGGACTACCTTGCTAGCAAATGAAGCCTCAGTATAGCAGGACTGTGGAAATGATAGTGTCTTCACTGATATAATTTGGTTACTAGTTTTGTGTCTTATCCATTCCCTATACTAATTTACCAAGGGGTGCTTTGGGGAAAGGATATAAAGAACCCTTGTACAAATATAAAACTATGGATAGCAGTAGTTTAGAATAATAAAATCAATACCACTAAAAATAGAAAGCAATGGAAATAATAGGTCATCAAAACACAAGAGGAAATTGACATGCATTGCATTCTTCCAGTGACTATATGAAACAGAATTATTCTGTGATTCTAACAGGAAGAGGTTATGTTTCAGAAAGCGGGAAGAGCTGAGTGCTGAGGAAGGTTTTAATAAAAGGTGTTAATAAAAGGCCATAGTCTAACTAACTGGTTTCCCTGCTCTTGAATTTTATCATCCCCCACTTATCCTTTCATTATTAGAGAGGATCAAAGATGGCGAAGGACGAAGGAGGAGGAGGAGGAGAGCAGGTTTGTCGTCTCTCCTAGAGCCGGCAAGTGCATAAATGACGCTGGTCTTTTCACTAACCCTTTGTCCATCTGTGAGAGCAAGCTTCTACATAGGATGCTTTTTACATATCTTTTTTTAATGTGAAATTTTGGGATTGGAGATCATCAGAGCATCTTGTTTAAAGAGCACTTATCTTTAATCAGGACGGTTACATTAGAATTAGGCAGTTCTGATGTTCATGTGGCAGACAGGAAAAAAGACTGTGACTAAGACTTGGATACAGGAAGAAACTAGGACAAACTAGAAAAATCTCACTTGGACAAACATCCACTGAATGACCCAGGATCGAAAAGAACACAAGCAGAAAGACTCAGATAAGAACTCATGAATATTAAGCTGAGTTTTAAAAAAAGGTCATTTAAAAAAACAAACACCTGTCTACATCTTACTTTTTGAGTAAATGTAAAGTTAACATTCCTCTTAGTTCTATATTTAACTGCTCAGAGGCCATATGTCTCATTGCCAAATACAGGGCCTTTCTGAATGAGCAAACTCAAGTCCGTCTGTAAGGTAAGAATGCTGATGAAAAAGTCTGATGATGGTATTAGCCAGCAAGGCCTGGCAGTGACCAGTGACCAGTGACCAGACCCTGTCATTTTACGTGATTTTATCAAGCACACCATTTGATGTGAATACATCTCTGACATTTGTCATCCATGAGAGGTAACCAGAAGTTAAGCCAAAGAAGGATCAGTGGAAGGTAGCCCATAGATTTGAGTAATTTATACAGCAAACTTATTCATACACATTTGGAAAGAAATGTATTGTGCATAGAGAGCTACCTCCAGAAATTGTGTGATTGGTCTTTCCTGCTAAGAGTTATCTTGGTATTTGCTATTTGTATCATTAGGTCCTGAGTACTAGATCCAAGTTACACTAGATAGAAACCACCACTGAAACAGATTTGGCACACAATGAGACATTTAAATAGAGATATGTGCTTTCCTTTCTCATGTAGACTAGTGTTAAAGACATCTCTTGTAACCACAAATGCACAAAGATGTTGCTCAATCCACATGTTGTTAATTCACAGTGTGTATATAGAAGGAGAAAAGTGTCCTTAATGTTTGCTGTGGGCCACAAAATCCCTCCTCACCTGCTCTGCAGGGTCTCTCCATATAGCCCAAGCTGGTGTCGAACCTATAATCTTTCCTTAGCCTCCTGAGCACTAGGGTTATAGACATGAGCCAATGTGTTTAACTCAGAAGGTTTTTCATAGGTTTTTTTCTCTTGGGGATTGAATCAGGGATTTGTACACTTGAAGCAAGGGCTCTAGCACTGAGCTTCCACCATATTAAACCAAAAGAAACAAACAAAGAAACAAAAAAAATCCAAACATATTTTCTCAATATAACCAATGTAAAGCTAATATCCTGGACAAGTGGTCCTTAACCTGTGGATCATAGCCCCTTTGGGTATCTAATGACCCATTAACAGGGGTCACCTAAGACTATCAGAAAACTAAGATATTTACATTTTGACAGTAGCAAAATTACAGTTTTGAAGTAACAATAAAAGTAATTTTCATGGGGGAGGGTTTCACTATAACATGAGAAACTGTAATAAAAGGTTGCACCAGTAGGAAGATTGAAAAATACTGTCCTGGACTCTATATGGTCTGTTTGTTTGTTTGTTTGTTTGTTTTGCTTTTTAAGATTCTGGAGTTGAGATCCTACTAAAGTTCAGCATGATATTGCTCTGTCTCATTCTATTAAATTAAAACAACAAAGAAAACCTTCTCACTCTTCAGTTCCTTGGGATCCTAGTAGAGGATGTATTTTTTAAAATGAGACCATTAAGAACCATATTTACACATAGACGCTATACCTTCTACCAGTGTGCTTTTAATAACTGCTAAAAGAGCTGCGATTGGATCTAAGTTATCAAATGATCAAAACAAAACAAAACCAAAACAACAATTATAACAGAAAACCAAAACATCCCCCCCCAGAAAAAAACAAGCAAACAAACAAACATAAAACAAAACCCAAACAAACCACTAGCAGAGATCAACAGTGAAAACAGTTATAACTCTTTTCAAAAACGTTTCCAAATGGTATCAAATCGTGGACTTATAAGTAACAGTTACAACTTCTGCTCCTCATCAGAAGCAGAACTGAAGGAGACACCCCAGAGCAACACAACACAATAAAACCGATTCCTTGAACAATAATTCTAACAAAAAGAGACATTCTGACTTAGTACACGACTTATAAACACAAATCATTCTTCTTCATTTACTTTTACTCTCAGCTCATGAACTGAGTGACTACATGGCTCTATACCCATTTTAAAACAGGACAGTAATCTTTGGGACTGTGCCTTGAAGGAAATGAGCATACTAGGATGCTGTGAGTACAGATTCAGAGAGCCTAAGTATGTGTCCCAAGGTGATACGCCCAAAGCAATGGACACTACTAATTAAGGACATATTTTTGGCTTCATCCTGTAGAGTTTTTTATTTTTTATCTTTGGGTAAAGTCATATATTATGGCTGAATGGTATGTAGCTATAGAGTCCAAGGGATGAAACACAGCAAAAATAATTTTTGCTGGAGCTGTTCTACATTTACCTACCAGGTCCATCGTTGATTTTATATTTATATTTTCGTTGACTGGCATTTATTAGCTACAGTGATGGTGTTCCATGACTTCCAGCTCCTGCCACTGGAAAGCATCTACATCTGCTCCTGTGGTGCATCACCACAGCACCAACAGTCCCCATCCCCCTGCGATGACTCCCTCAGTTCTTCCTCACATCTTCCTCTAAAGCTCTAGCTCACACTGGACAGGTCTAGGTCACATCTCCTCCTCTACTGCTGGTACTCAGTGACTTCTTGTTTCCTATTTTTGTGTTACTTTGCCCTGCTCACTCCTGTGTGCAAAAAGTTCTCTCCCACAACTCATAACTGTAAAAAAAAATCTTGACTTTTATCTAACCACCGGGAAGATCAGAGAAATCTAAATGGAGGGACCTTGTATGAAATAAGTGGACCTTCTACTTTAAAATGCCAATGTTGTAAAAGAAAAACTAAGAAAACATTTCAAATATAAGGAAATGGAAACTAGTTGGCAATTAAGTGCAGGACATGATCTGGAACTGATTCCATGCAAGACTTACTTTTTCTGTAAAGACCATTTTGGACAAAAGTAGTTGAAATTAAAGTGAAGGGTGTGTACTGAAGTATTGGATACTAATTTCTTATATTTTTATTACTATATTCTGATTTTAAGAAATAATGCCCGATTGCTAGGAAGTGTTGTTTAAATTACTTAAGGAAATAAATTAGAAAATTAATAACATGTCTTCAGTTTTAATAGAACAGAAAAATTTGAACACATACACACACACACACACACACACACACACACACACACTCAGATAAGCGAGGATAAGGAAAGAAGGTCACCGACTGAGAAAGTCATAACAGTGCTAAAATGTTAACAATTGAGAAATCTGGGAAAAGCAGACACTGCATTATTTTTGTACAGTTCTTAACAAACTTTTCTGGTTTTGGTTCCTGGTGCCAGAAGCAAAAAAGAAATAACAATCCTATTATTTAACCCCTTTATTGCTTCAGAGCCACCTGGGGCAGTAGAGGGTCAAGATTCGAAGGCCGTAGCTCTGAGAGGGAGCATGCCAGCATCAGATGTCTCCTAGAATGTTCAGTGTCCCAGTCTTGCTCCCAGATGGGATTCCCAAGTCAATGTAAATTTATACATTTCTTGATATTCTTGACATGAAATAAATCACTGTAATCTTGAGTATTCATTGCAGTAACTTATTAAAACACACACACATACACTAAGAAGATTGCAAGGATCAGAGTACATTGTAGTCTTTTATTTAAATTTCTGCCTCACAGAATTCAATTTTGAGAAGTGAATAGTAATATTTTGGCATATCTATACAGTAAGATGTGAAAACACACCTCTCATATTATAGAAAAAGAGGGTGTAATAGTAGACTCATATACGCAGAAATTTAGATATAAAAGTATTGACTAACTTATTGATAACAGATTCAAGATTATTAGTGATATGGAAGTTTGCACTGTGAGCAAATATGCAGGCAAGCCCCACCAGCGATGTGTCACATTATTAACATACACCATCCCTGATATAACATGTTAGAAAAGCACATGACATGGCTCTTCTGTTATTTTGCGTCACAATGCATATTGACAATCTGTTCATGAGAAAACATAAACTAAAGCCAACCCATGTTGTGTGGCATCCTCTATGAAGACCGATCAATATTCATCAATAAGGCTGCAGCCATGAAAGGCAAGGATGTCTAATCACATGGATTATAGAAACATTACATCAACTAAATACAATGTGGGGTTCTAGATCAGACCCTGGAAGGGCAAACAAGCATTAAGGAAGAGCTAATGAAGTACAAGGTAGGTAGACTTGGAACACTTTACCAATGTCAAATTACTGGTTTTCTTCCAATCATTCTATTTCTTTACATTGTTAAGAGAAGTTGAATAATATCTATCTGTGAAACCTCTGCATTGCTTTCTCACCTGCCTGCCAGTCTTAATTTTTTTCATAATAAAAATCATTGTCTAGGACTAATTCACTAATGAAATTATGATAATTTTAAAATGGATGCTTCCTATTTGAAGACTATGTCACATTAAGTAAAAAAAAATGCTGTTTTGCAGAAAAATAAAAGGGTTGAAAAATTAAACTCATGTTCAGTTATAAGGACAAACACTAAATGATCATTTCATAGGTGTATACCAGTTATAAAAGAAAATTTGAATATCTTTTAAAGAAATGCAATACTATGCTGAACATTTTCTTGGTACTTCAGTCCTCCTTTTGATTGACATTTAGCACATGAGCTGGAGGTGCAGGTTGGTGAGCTCAGAGCAGCCATTTCTTATCTCTGGAGAAGCCTCAGTGCTGACTTCAGCAAGTCAGAGGTCTCTGTCGCTACAGTGTTCTTCTAATATTTCTTCTGCATTTTCTATTCATTGGGAATATCTAGAAGAATGTGGCTCTTTTTCTCTGATATACAGAATGGAAGGGAAGTTGAATTTCTTGTCAGGAACATTATCTTTTTGTGACCCAGAAGCTTGGAAGAATACTTGTTCCTTTGCTCTTAAGGTTGAAAGATCTCTCCTGCTGTACCTTAAACTTGTGCTGAAGGCCTGGCTCTGATACAAATGTACTTGCCAAACACAACGGCCAAGCATACATTTCTACTGTTCTGAGAGCCACATGTAAGAAATACAGATGGCCACATGGTTGTAGGAGAGGGCGGTCTATATGTTTTACTTTGGATATTTACTTGGACAAGTAATTCTAAAGCAATAACCAGTTATAATAATTTCTATATTATATATTATCAACACTGAAAACTATTCAGATTTGCCACGATTATTGTCTTACTAGATAAACTCTGTCGATGTTTATACATTATCTCTCTCACTGTTTCTCTCTTTCTCTTCTCATGAGTATGTGCGTGTACCTATGCATGTAGGTTCATGTGCTTGCATGTCTATATGTGCATGTTGGTTACTGTGATTGTGCGGAGGCCAGATTTGTACAGGAAATTTCTTTCTTAGTCAGTCTCTACCTAAGATTTTGAGATGAGGTCCCTAACTGAATCTGTAACTCTCAAGGCTGCTAGAGTGGCTGGCCTATAAGCTTCAGGAATCCTGTTATGACTACATCTTTCTGTGCTGTGATTATGAACCTATATCACAGAACCCAGCTTTTACATTTGTGCTGGGGCGCCAAACTCTAGTTTTCATGCATATGTAGCAAGCACTTCCCCTACTGAACCACATCTCCCAGCCTCCAATTTAAGGTTTAGCCCAGAGTTTCTAGTAATTTTGGAATAACCACCAATGCTAAAATCTTGACAGAAACTTCTGTATTTTTTTTAACTCTATGGGTAAGCAATTCTAACTACATCATACTTCTTGACTCTGGTGTTTTCCATTCAGTAACTTTGTACAGCGTACATGTGATTAGTACATAGCAATTGTTAGCACACAGAGCCACCGTGATTTCTGGCATGTTCTATGTGAGTAATAAACTCTCACATTAGAAGAAGATTATAATGGGCTGTGTCACCATAAGTTTTCTGTCCTTACTCAAATTCTGAGAGTATACATTAAATTACTCTCAGGAGCACTAAAGCAAAACAAACAAACAAACAAACAAACAAAATAACCCCTCACACTTGAAGATATGATCTGCAGTTTGAATTTGTAGACTACATTTCAAGGTAAATAGCCAAAGGGATGCTTCTATAGATAGAGTCTCACTCACAAATGATGCACTGCGAGGAGAACGTTGATGTCCTCACATGCCACTGAAGAATAGTGACTAGACATGAAGAACTGTAGAGTCAACACTTGCTCCCATTCTCTTTACATTCCTGAATAACTCAGTCATTTTAGAGATGTGAACCTCAAGCAGGATATGTTTCAGTCAACTGTTCATTATTAATACACTCAAATAGGATTTCGAAGTTAGTTTATAAGGTGGTTGTATGACCTTTGGACAAAACTTTTAGATTTTTCCTTAATGTCCTTATGTATTTACAATATGTTGACCCAATTCACTCATATTTTTTCTATGGCTCTTTACAATACTTTTCAAAGAATCAGGCTTTGGTTCTTCATAAACAGAGAACGATAACAGTATTATATCTCTTGGATAGATACATTATGAATATTTCAATGTTGCTATCAAGGTGTATTCATCTCTTTGGTAGGAAGATGTCATAGGAAACCAGAATATTACTATTATTATCCCATCTAACCTCAGTGAACTTCAGAACCCAAAGGTCTTGTCTTTGTGAGTTTTATAATCTAGTCTGAAATATCTGGATTTGCTTTTACATTTCATCAAATGTCTAGCTCCATCAATAATGTGTGAAGTCAAAGGTGAAACTGTAGCTATATTAAAAAAAAAAGTAACCCGCAGAGACTTAAAAAGTGGCAAAGGAATATAGTAGATGAGGTCACTGGGAGTGGGTTTCTTGGGCCAGGGCCAGGTTGTCACCCCATAACTGCTCACTGTGCAAGTCTTATTCACATTTTCTGGAAGGGGCAGCCAACTCTGAACTGTTTTTCTTCCATTAATTCTTTATCCTGGCTCTTGGGATATCCTTTTGGAAGACTCACTCTCTGAGGGTATTAGTATCCTGAAAGGCATTTTGATATAGAAGATAAAAGAAAGTATTGTCCAGGAGGACAAAAATAAGGACTGGGGATACTGTTCAGTGGAAGAACACTTTCTTACCATTTGTGGGTGCTGGACTTTTTTGTTTGTGTTTGTTGTCTTTTTGAGACATGGTCTCATCATGTAGCTCTGGATATCCTGGGGATTGCTATGTATATCAAGATGGTCTCAAACTCATAGAGATCTTCCTGCCTGTGCCTCCTGAGTGCCATCATGCTCAGCTGGTCTCTGAGTTTGATCCCCACTGCCACAGGGAAAGGGCACAGATATAAAAAGAAATACACTTTAAAGAAATCTTTTGCCTCAGTTCTGCTCCAGAAATCCATGGTAGCTATCAGATGCTGTATATTGAGCAAGTTATTGCTATCAATTATGACATTTAAAGTGGACAGTAGAGCTTCAATTAAAGCCATTCAAGTGTTAATTAAATGGGTCAGCTATGCTCTCTCTAGAATTTTGATTTTATAATTGTTGCTAACAATGCCCATGTACATGTGTCTGCTTTTAATGAACACTCTCTGAGGGGGATTTTTATTTTAGTAGACAAGAGCTAAGATCTTTCTGAAGCTAAAATACCAGGATAGCTGGCAAATAACCAGTCCTGGGGCTTATGTAAAACAATATTATGTAAGTTGAAAAAGCTCCCAAGGAGAAGTGAGGTTCATTGCTCCCCCGTCTACTTCTCAGCATCTCATTCTTAGTCTCCTCACACTGTATATATCTCCTCCAATACTGAGGACACCAGAAAGTCTAGTAGAATCACTTCCTATCAGACTTTCTGTACCTATGTACGAGAGTAACTGGTGAGTGGGTAATGCAGTATTTGATAAAATAGTACTTTGCAGAGTATCTTTTGCAAAGTTAGAAAAGTTAGCGTATATGTCAATTTTTAATATTTTACTTACTATAAAATCTTGGAAATAAAAACGTTACTTACCCAAATTAACCATCTATAATTAACAATATGTGATTACTCATATGTAATTCTGTATGAGTTCCTCAAGTTGTATGATCTGTTGGATTTGGTTAGTGTCTGCTGAGTTAAAGTTAGTCTTAAAGGGCTTGTGAGAGTTAGAACAAAAGGTAGAGAAGGAGGAAGACTGGCAGAAGTGGTCAGCACAGTTCCTAGAGGTACCAGTATGAAGACCACTGATTCTCAATGACCAATAAGGCCATCACCAGGTCCCCCTCACCCCTCCTACTTATACTCCATAGACTCACAAGCTGGCAGTAGTACCCAGAAAAACAGACACAGAAGGAAGGATTGCACTGGGGACACTGTAACTAGTACACTGCTACAATAAAAATGTTTGTGTTATAATCAAAATCACAATTGTTTGAAAAAATACTGAGCATGTAAATACTAATGAAAGTGTACCTTCCTGAATAGATAAGCATATGGAATCATCTGACACGGATCATTTATTCTCTAAAATGGGATTGTGAAAAGCTATAGTGATGTCATAATCATTTCCTTCTTTAAAATACTTTCTAAATTTTATGTAGTAATTAGTTGTCATATCTTACATTAAAAAATACTTTTAAGTTTATAGAAAAACATAACCTGAACCAATAACTGTGCCTGCCTAATATAAGCTAATGGAAGGAAATCAAACATGATGCTTTCTCTTTATTGGTGAAGCCAAATTATTTGGATGTGGTGGCACACACCAGCAATTCTAGCACTGAGGTGGAGGGAGTAGGAAGATCAAGAGGTTAAGTTTAGCGCAGACTACATAAAGAAACCCTCACTCGAGAAAAAAGCCTGCTAATGAACAAACAATAACAATAATAACAACCAACCAACCCCCAAAAGGAATAATGCAGAACTGTAGCTTTTGTGGTTTGGCTTGTTCCTTTATATGCTGAGACCTTGAACAATTTAATTTTGGTGACTTGAGCTGTAAAGCATGCCACAAATAATTCATGGCCATGATCACAAAGCCAAGATTGTGCAGAATTTACAACTTGTGTGTTGACTGCATGTAGTTTGCAACTACAGTGGAACTTTCTGTCAGAATAAAATCATGTCCTTAGTTCAGATCATATATATGCACATGTTATCTGAACACCTGAGATGTATAGAGTGGGGTGTTTCTGATTTCAACAACAAATCCCTGATTCGAACTAGAAAAATCATTCAGCTGTATTAACCTATTAAAAACCTCCAGAGGCAGGAGAGAATTCTAGGCAAGAACACAAGTCCAATTTAGGCCATTCTCTGGAACTCTCTAATGTGTAGGGGGCTAGTTCCTTAAGTCTGATTTCTGTACTGCTTCAAGGCATGTGCTGGCTAGCAACTGAGGCCACCTCCTTCCCTATTCAGGATGTGGAAGGGCATGAGAACCTTGCTTCCACGTGTGAACCATAGTAGTTTGGTCAGAGAATGCTGTATGATGGTTAGGCTAAACCTTCTTCTCAGACCAACACTAGACAAAGAAGAGAGATTATTCTGAGTCTGATAGACTAACATTCAACCTTATAACAGGGGTGGGAATAGATTAACTTTGTGTTTTCTGAGTTACACAAGGAGTGAGTTTGTTCCTGTAAAATAATTAAAGAGTGGAGATGTTCTAGCAGATAGAAGAAAATGGGCAGAAAATACTGACAATAAGTAAAGACAGTGTCTACTGTGTGACAGTGGATTCACAGAAGAATGAGGGAAACCCAACAAAACAAGAGTCAAGATATCCAGAATATATTCCAGGAGCTGCTGTTTGAGTAACAGGTCATAAAGTTTGTGGGTTTCAGTCATTGTATCAACAAGGAACACAAAGAGTGAGAAATATCTCTACAGTTCTGCTGAGCTCTGTAATCAGATTCTCCCTTTCTACCCCTTTCCCACCCTGCAACCCACTCCCCAATACACAAAGTACCCACTTTAATGTATAGTTAAATACCTTTAAAGGAATTTATCAGTTAAAATTTTTTTTGATATGCCTATGCTATTTATCTCGTGGCATCAGCCAGTTGTTATGACCTAGCAAAGCAAGACAGTGTGTGGTGCAATTATCTTCGAAATATAAGACAGCCTGTGCCATCAGATAATACAGGTAAAGGTGGGCTTTGTTTCCCGAATGATCTGTGGGGTCACCGTGGATGGTGCACAATCCTCAGATAAAGAGACATGGCTCCACTTTTCTCTGGTTGCTTAACTCCAGCTCATTGTGAGTGAGGATCAAACTCTTTGGTTTCGAGATAAGATCATTTATACTACATTTTTAAAAGCAAAGGTTTCTTTTGAAAGGCTCAGTTTGGTCTTTTAGCGTCATATGAGACTGCACTTCCCCAGGGGGTCCCTCAACCTACAGCAGAGGTTCTTGTGCTTCTACAATAACATATCAATAAGTATGTGAAATAATGAATGAAAATCATGTAATGCTTCCATCTTCCTACAAACGACCTGGAACACATTGAAATTATTCCAACCACGGGGCTTTTGCACCGGTGGTCGGTTATACACGTTGAAATTACTGACAGGAACTATTCTATATGTTCAAAGACTACAATGGCAGAAAGCAACAAGACTACAGACTTCCAGTAAAAAATAAAAAAAAATAATAAAATAAAACCCCACTTGCTCTTATTGTAAATGAACCAAACCCCTTTACCCAGATAGGCATCATTACTTTGCCGCAGAACTAGTAAAAATGCCACCAAGATACATTTTGGAAATGGAGATACAGCCTGAATTGTGGAGTCAGCTTGTGGAGGTTTGCTGAGAAATTCCGGCTGGTCTTACAGATGCTAATACCTTCTTATTTTCCCACGCTGACATCATATGCAAACTGCCACATCCAGAAGGCATTTGCAGAATACTCAAGTAGCAGAATGAGCATCATTCCTTCTTATTTGCAACTGCTGCAGACCCTAATTGGAGTAGCAGTGAATTTAAAGCAGTGGCCACTGTAGGAGTGCAATGCTGTCTAAGACCTGCATTTTTCAAAATGCATACTTCTGAAAACTCAGTTAAACTGATCCTGTGCTTTTTAGGACATGCTAAATTCAGAGTGTTTGAAGATATTTAAACAGTTGTGGCTTCCAGTTCTTATCAGATTATAAGTGGGTGTGTTTCATCTATCATTAATTTAATATGGGCACATGCTATATATTTATATTCATTAAGATTTTATTTCTCTTCTACCAGTCATAATTTCTTAAGGTGCTTGTGGCTTTGGACTCATTGAAATGGGCAAGCTCTCACTTTAAATGTCTCCTGATCACCGGCTGCTTCTCAAGCTAATAAAAGCCGCTAAATCACAGCTAGGACAAAGGTCTCCACTGTGGTGCATGAAAAAGAAGATTTACAGTCATATGCTATGCTGAACAGCCTTGTTGAGAGTAATGCAGTGCCCAGTGTCTGTGACAGGCTAAAACAAACTGCATGCCAGATCTGATTTCAGACTTACATAAGAAGCCAGCTAGGCTGCAGCCTCAGTGCCCAGAACAATAAAATGGATGTGAGTAGAGGGGTCAGGAGAGAAGATGAGAGAGGGCCAGACCAGGCAATTAGTGTGTGCCTCATTTTAAAGACAGATTTCCCAGGATTGATTTTACTCATATGCTTTCTTTTCCTTACAAGTCTTTCTTTGCATCCTGTCCTGCATACAGACACACTTTCAATCACACAAGAAGCAGCATAAACGTTGGGGTTAACTGTATCATATTTGGCCACATTCACTATCACAGAAAGGAGATGCCAGGCAACGTTCTAGGGTGACGAGATCTCTAGTTGGTCGAGACTGAATTTGTAATGCCCTCTTATAGCAAAGACAGCAGGGAGTGCATTGTTGTGGCCTGAAACCACCAAAAATTAGCCAGTTATCTGAATTTTTAAGCTAGTCTTTCAACTATCTTCCATCTGTGAGGAATGCATACCTCGGTATCAACTAATTCTTAAACAGATGAACAAACACACAAACAAACAGAAAGCTGATGCGATGCTGAAGATATAATCAGATAAATGTTTGTGAGAATAGTGGGGTTCCATTCTTTTTTTTAAATGTTATTCAAATTGCATCTGTAAGAAGTCAGATTTTTCCATAGTTCTAACCCCCTTCTGAGGCTTAGCTCTGACTAAACAGGGGTGCTTGGACCTGCTCATTATTTATGCAGCTTTCAAGCAACTTACTTCAAAAACTGTTTGAAAAGAAAGGGAAAGAGTCCAGGTGTTTCAGTGATGTAGGACAGGAGGCACAGACAAATAGCCATGGTGATAGGACCCAACCTGGGCTTCTCTGGTTGCCTTTGAAGAGAGAAGAAATCCAGCTTGGGATGCAAATACAGGAAGCCAGCAGGCCTGACTCTGGAGCTGGTTTAGTCCTGCTCTGAGCTGGGTTATACTCAGCGAATCTATTATTTCTTGGATTCTTACTTGCCTCACATGTGTGTGAAGTGTGAGCAAATTCTTCTCAAGTTTGAGTGTGGGTAAATTTCATCTAGAAGGTTTACTAACGTGCACTTTGCTGGGCTCCATCTCTCGTTCTGATTCGGCAGATGTGGGTGGGGTTCAGAAGTCTGCATTTTTGACAGTTTCCCAGGTCATGATAATACTTTGAATCAGGAGATTACTGATTGAGAACTACTGACTAGCAAGGCTTTCTAGAGATCATGGAATACATAGATTGCTTTTTAAGAGATCTTGGAATATATAGGTTGTTGGGGATGGACTCTGGGGACCATGCTTGTCTAAGCCCTGGGCTCTAAGCTCTAATCTACATCCCCAGCCCTTTAAAGGCTCTTCACCTCCTCTGAGGTACACAGCTTGATATGCTGCACTCAGATGCTGCAGATTGCTCATGCTGGCTCGAGGGGATGGAGGAATGGTCATATGACACATAGGAGTTCATCGGATCTGACATAATGTATAGAGCAGAGGACAGTAACAAATGTCTGCTTGAACGCCCCCAAAGCATTGTTTTTCGGCAAGTAAACACAGTATCTCATCGAGTCTCACAAATTTTGTCTGTTGGGAAATTCATTTGCTAACTTCATGTCAGTGAAACACCCAGCTTTCTTTTTGTTTCTGTTCACTCAAAATCATACCTGTGACACACGTTTCCTCTGCCTTCCTTGGACTGTTTCTGTAAGCATTTAGTATGTAAGTGTGTGTTTGGGGGAAGGTCAGTTTATTTGATGATGATTGTATGATGCTAATTCTGGTGATCGTTCTGTTATTGTAGCTGTAGGGAAGTAATTTCACTAGCTGTGTCTCAAAATTCCACTCTGTAAAAAGAACACTCTCCAGAATTAACAGTATTTATTTAGAATCATGCTTTTCTAAATATGTAAGTAAATGAAAATTTTGGTTTCTGAATCAGAACCAAAATATAAACGAGACTGAGGCAAAGTACATAAGTCTCATCTGGAGGCTCTAGACTCAGAACAAAATTGTCCCAGCCCATCTGCTCCGGCAGGACCTCCCAAAATCTCTCTTATCCCTTCAACTTCCACTCCCCACATCTCCAGCTTCCTACGGCCTCAAACTCAGCAACATGACTGCTTTAGCCCATATTGCCTGCCCAGGTAGTTTTCCAGTGGCTTCCTACACCGTATGTGACTTTCTTTCCTGACTCTCAAACCTTCTGCCTATTACACATTTTTGGATTTCTGAGAGACCTGTCAGAATCATTCTCTTCCTCTTTGTGCTATGCTTATTTCACAATATTTGTTATACTGTTTCTTCTCCATATAGCGTGTTCATTGTTCATCCTGAGCGTTGCCTATGGAGAATGTAAGTCCTGTGATGGTTGGACTCTTCTCTGTATTGGCTGTCCTGTCCTTGGAGCCTAGCAGTATACATGAGTCTGATATGTTCATTTTGTTTGTTTGCTAAATGAGTAAGAGACTATTATAAATATGATGTGGGAATTTTTTTTTGCTCCAAACAGATATGTCTCCCTTGCACTAGCTGAACATATTGCGCATATTACAAGCTAAGTGTTTATATAAATATGTAATACCAGATTACATAAGGCCATTTTTTTGTGAATTAGATAATGTACTCTGAGCATGCCCTCCCCATAGCCCACTACCCTGTTCTTTCTCTCCTTTCCTCCTATGAGTTCCTTTTGCCCTAAATATCTTTGAAACTATCTGACTTACTAACATTAACAGTCAGGACTCATGACATAGTAAGATATAGAACCACATTTGCAGAGTCTATGCTCTTAAGCACTGTGCTATAAATGGTAAGAGCTAACTCTTAACATCTCCTTTCCAAGAACTTCATGCTAAATGAACTCTTCATTTAGGCTCGATCACTTCCACATATAAAACTCTCGCCGTTCTTGGATCAGCCCATTTCTTATAGTGAAAACTGTGATAAATTCTCCCTATTCTGCCTCTAAATTTCTCTCATTGTTGACTGTCTGGGTTCTACTTTTGGAAGTCCACAGACCTAATGCCAGCAGTCAGAAGGTAGACACAGATAGATCTCTGTAACACTGAGGCCAGACCATTTACAGGGTGCCTTCTAGGCCAGCCAAGGATGCCTACAGTGAGACCCTGTCTTAAAGGAAAATGAAGCCTAGAGAGATGCATAGCTCTTCTTCCACGATGCGCTCCAGCAGATGAAAGCTATTTAGTATCACCTCTCTCAGTCTTTTCTTTCCAATATGACTTTCCCTGTTCTTTCTGAGGATTTTTGTAGAGTAATCCTTGAGCCTCCTCACATACTGGTTTCCCCTCTCTGGGGAAGCTCCTCAAGTCTTTGTCCTACTAACTTTTGTTCAAGTAATCACAGGGCTGGTGTGATCCTATCATATACGAGCAGAGAGCACTCCAGAAGACTTTTCTGAAAGGCAAACACATGGTGACAATTATGTCAGTGAAGACCTGTGTGTATACTGAGATGAAACTGAACCATCTTAAGACTCTAATGGTGTTATATAATTTTAGACCCCCAAATTAATTTTCCAATAATGTGAAAATAATGAATTTAATTTGCCTCAGGGGGAATGTTTTGTCTTTAGCTAGCATCATTAGAGACTATCTAGTACATGCTTCATTCACAATTAAAAATTCTGTGGTAGTTAAAAACAAAGTAGAGAAACTGGTGAAATTTTAAAATGAGTTTAGTGAACTCATCCTTCCAAATCGTCATTTCATTTCAATGTGTAATAAATATAAAGTAATTGGTGGAATATCTTTACTTTTGTAGCTACTATTCAACATTCACTTACATTTAAGGATGTGGTGATTTGGAGTGGCCAGCTTTTAATTGCTCAATAGGCAGATGAGGCTGGTGGTGCCATACTGGACCCCTGTAGCTCTCAATGCTCACAGAGAGAAAGTCCCCAGCACATCCTCATTCTCTGGGCTGCCTTTTAGATCTTGTTTATGACTACCAGCAAATGGAGCTGACCCGACAATTGCTTTCTACTGAGTAGCTAGAGAAGAGAAATACTTTGAAGTGACATCCTCTTCTGTCAAATACACTGTCAAGTGGTAATTGAAAGGTGGAAGGATCCAAAGTTGTCATTGACCAATTAAGAGGAGGCTGTAGAGAGCTAGAAATCAAAACGACTGACTTCTCTTCCATTGGAAGCTAATAGAAAATTACTTTTCAGCCTGAGCTAGGCTGTAAAGCCACTCATAGAACTCTCAAAGCTTACAGCTGCCCAAGTCCTACTTCTGATCTCGCACTAGAGACTTTCTGGAGACAGACAGGTGGTCCAAGTCTGCATTCCAGGTTATGAACCACTTATTAGAGTCACCTAGGGCTGGAAAAGCATGTTATCGTTCATGAGTGCATCCTGTTCTTTACTGGATATTTGTAAAAGACTTTCGCTTAATCTCATTTGAAACACATAGACTAGTGGGTCTTTTTTTCTTTAACTTAAAATGTGCCAGATATAATAAAAAATTATTTTAAATAAATTCACTGAGAGTACATATCAAACATTTCACAATAGTTGATGAAATATCAACAAATAGTTTTGAATTTGTATCCATAATATAAATAGAAACAATTACTTAGTGTGGCCAGAAGAAAAGGGGGCTTAGAAAGAATACAGGAACCTAGTAGAAGATGAGACAAGATGTCTCTAAGGGTATGGATGAGTCCCTGAATGGTTCACCTTTCCTGGAAGCCAGGTGGACAGCTGAAAATGTTGACATCATTTGATGTATAGCTCTCATTTTTATGTGGTTAGAATTTAAATAAAATATTATGAAGTTAGGTTAAAGATTAACTATTAGAATAATTATCTGTAGCATATTTCACTTGAAGGAATCATATATTCATTGGTGATACAAAATCATTGAGCAAATGATGTATTCACTATCTACAGTCTGCATCACCATGCCATAGTATGCAAAGGGATAGGATTATGAGAAAATACTTAGAATATTTTATTTAAAAAATAAAAGCCTAAATTTGTTCATGCTATAATCTCAAATTTGAAAAACAAAGAATCTTTATACATATGTATATATCAAGGAAGGCAAGAAGAGAACTCACTAATATATCTGCAAGCATTTATGCATTTCTGTTAATGTTTTTGTTATTCTGCACTTTTCATGTCCACTACAAGGGCCAGATGTCCTTTGGATGCTCGGGATCATTTAAAGGTGATTGTATCATGCCTCCAGGGAACAAGAGGCCAGGCTGTGGTTGGAGTTGCGCAGTACACTGTACATGCAGCTGGAAGCACAGCCCAGACCAAGCAAATCCACTGAAAAAGCCAAGTGCAAAATAAGAAACCTGAAAAAGACCTAACCTGGACAAAATGGTGTTTTCCATGGGATAAATACCTTCTTATCAGGCAGATAATTTCCAGGGTAGGTTTTTTTTTCTAAGCAACTTTGGAGGTACATTTTAAACATTTCAGCCCAAAGAAACCACTGTTTCGGAATAGCCAGAGTTGTAAATATACTTACTCAAAACATAAACAGAAATCTAACTTGTTAGTTCAGTAAAGGTTATGCCTGCCATTTAATGCAACATGGGAATGGGCAGGAATAGATAAAACAGCTATCAGAACAGTTCAGTACCCACAATACACTTCCCCAGAGCTCTTTGACCAGCCCCCACTCTGTATGCTAATCTGTTGCTTTGACTGCACAGACAAAAAGAGGGGACAATCATTCTTTACTAATTTTCTATTTCATATTCAAACTGATAGCAGTGCTTCTTCCTCTTACAGAGAGAATTACACTGAAAATTTATCAGTAAAATGAACACTGAATTTTTTACAAAAGACACAGGAGACCTTCTACAACCAAGGACCATGGAACTTCTCCCTCTCTTCTGATAGTTCTCTGAGCTATTTCTTTGCTTCCAGCTTTTATTTTAAAACCAAGGCTCTAGCATCTTAGGGCTTTTGCACCTGTTATCCCTTCTGCCTGGGAGACTGCTGCAGATATTCAACCATCTACTTCTTCACCAGCTTCAAGTCTGGGCAAAAGCTACATGGAGGTCCCCTCAAACTCCATTTAAACTGTAGCTTGTTTGTTCCACTCTAGTTCCACTATTAGAATTTCTCAAGTCAGCTATGACAGATCTCATCTTGATTCTTCTAAGTCTGTTTCCTTTAATGTTCCATCCTTTTTCAATGGATAGGTCTTTAACTAGTGAAGGTGAGGTCACCTGTGGGACCCTCCACTTTATCTCTAAATCACAGCTCATGTTATCTGTTTGTTTTGCCTCCGAGGTTGACCAGACTTCTTCCTCATTTAAAACTGGGTTCTCTACACCACAGATCTCACACCTATCTTTTCCTCTTGTACCATGTTTCCCCAGTGGGAAGATATTTGTTCTGAATGTCATCCTCCACGCTCACTTCTAAAAGAAAGGACTCAAAACAACCCAACACATTTTAATCCTGATGTATCTTCACTCTCATGGTCAAAATTAGTAAGTGCTCTTTTCAGTTTTGATCAATTCTAATCTCACTAATAAGAGATTTAGATCCCATGTTAAATTTCAAACATCAGGGTCTCTAGGTGTAGTTTTATGGTGTACCTACAACTCTGCAGGAGATTCTGATGCCTGGCAGAATCAAGAACCATACAAAGCCAGCACCTCAGTGTCTTACAGATTTCTATTACCACTCTTATGGTTTCTTCTCTCCTCCTGTTGAGTCCTTCATCAGCTCAGGATGCTGTGGAATAAATATGTCCTCATATCACCTTCTATTGCTACACCTGTTCTTTTCTATGTGCCTTCCATGCTGGACCCTTCCCCTCCCAGCTGAATGCAAGTAGTCTTCCACAATTTTCTGTCAATCCCCATCTCTTATTACATTACATACTGGAAAAATCAGTAGCTACAGTAATTTCTAGAGTCAGTTTCTCCAAACTCCTTATGTTTCCTCTTTCCAGACATAAATCCATTTTTTTCCATCTTCCCAAAGGTACTTCTAAACGATGGTATCTAAACCAAAGCTGTTGTTTCCCCCAATCACCACCACACCACGAACTCCAAAGTCAATTTATGTAGCTTGTCTACATCATGCCCAGTATTTTGCTGTTGGACACAGTTTTAGAGCAGCTCTTTCTTCTGTAACGAGTACATTTCATTACTGCTATTCCTCTGGATAGATACAGCCCCTCTATCAGTCCATCTTCTACTGTGTATCACATTTCTTTATCTAACTCTCTGTTACTGGGCACCCAAGTGGAATCCATAACTTAGTTATTGTGAACAGTGCTTCAGTAAACATTAAAGTGATTATCTCTGTGATGCTTTCTTGAGCAATTGTGAACGAAATCATTTTCCTGACTTCTTTTTCAACATGTTTGCTATAGGTATATAGGAAACCTACAGAGTGTTTGTTAATTTTGTATTCTGACACTTTATTGAAAGTATTTTCTGGTTATAAAAGTATTTTAGGGTAGTCTTTAGAGTCTCATATGATCTGAAGGGAAAGATAATTTGGCTTCTTCCTTTCTTATTTTTATCCTTTTTACTTACTGTATTGCTCTAGCTAAAATTTAAAACATTACAGTGAATGAGAATGGAGGGAGTATATACACCCTTGTCTTGTTACTGATAGTAACAGAAATGGGATTTTCTTCTCATTTATTAAAATATTGTCCATAAGTTTGTTATTTATAGCCTTGCTCATTTGGAGATATGTTCCTTTGACTCCTGATCTCTTTGGGGGATTTTACTGTGAATTGATAATAGATGTTGTTAAAAGCCTTTTCTGCATCTGTTGAGATGGTCATGTGACTTCTGACCTTGCGTCCATTAATATTATATATTACACTTAGTGTTTTAAACATAATGAATCAGTCAAGAATCTCTGTAATAAAGCTAAGCTGGTCAGGTAGAATGGTCTTATTAATGTTTTGTTTGCAAATACTTTATTGAAAATTTCCACCTGTAGCTTCAGGGAGATTGGTCTTCCTCTCTCTCTTTCTTTCTTTCTTTCTTTCTTTCTTTCTTTCTTTCTTTCTTTCTTTCTTTCTCTCTCTCTCTCTCTCTCTCTCTCTCTCTCTCTCTCTTTCTTTCTTTCTTTCTTTCTTTCTTCTTTTTCTTGTTTCAATTTTGACATCAGAGTAATAGTGGCTTTATAAAGAGAGTTGATAACAAACCTTCTCCTAGCTTTTTAAATAGGCCAAGAAACATTGCTGTTAATTCCTTAAATGTGTGGTAAAACTTATCAGTGACTCCTGCACTTTCAGTCGGGAGACTTTTTAATTATTGTTGTAATCTTGTGGCTTGTTATAGATCTGCTTATGCTTATTTTTCCCTTTAGTTTAATTTTGGTAGGTTATATGCATCTAGAAGTTAATCCATTTCTTTTAGATTTTTCCAAAATGTTGGAATGAATGTTTTTAAGGTGTGTCATGATGATTTTTCTAAATTTACTTGTCATTTGCTGTAATGGCAACATTTTTATCTCTAATTCTTTCTCTTGATCACCTTTACTAAGCATTTGTTGATCTTAACATTTATTGCTTCAAAGAACCAACTCTACCCTATCATAACTTCACCCTTCAATAGTGTGCCGTTAGTTCTCTATGATTTTCTGTGTGTCTGCATCTTTTCTTACTCTTGATTTCTAGTTGTGTTCCATTGTGGAAGGTAGAATCTGAGATATTTTATTTTGATTTCCCTGTCTTTGTTAAGATTTGTTTTGTGTCCTAATATATGGTGTATTTCAGAAATGGATGGGTAGACTGCTGAGACAAATGTGTCAGAAGAATTCTAAACCATCTCTGTGATGCCGTGATCCCTCAACTCTTGACACTTGTCCTTTCTTGTTCCTTGATGGTTTCCAATTTCTCATTTCTATTTTCAAATTCACTTTTCAAATGCTGCTTATTCCACGAGTATTTTTCCCATCACATAAACAGGAGAATTGGATTTGCATTTCCACAAAACACAATGATAATATTAAGTATTAAATATCTCCCATAAAACAACCCTGGGGTTTCACAAGAAAGCCAACTTAGTTATTTGAGAAAAAATGATAGAAATATTTTATAGATAAAAATTACTCCAACTTGAACTACCAAATTATCAGAAATGCTCCCAATGGAACCAACCTTTTGGGTTATAACACTATGTTTAGATCTCTTTGATACCAACAGTTGAAGAGAGGGTCTTTAAGTAAGTTAAGTTTTGAGCTTTATCCAACCTGATGCTAATTATCAGTCTGGGATTAGAGCATCCTCTTTCTCAGTAAGGGCTGTAAAGAATTTTGAGGATGACAGAAACTGAGGGAAGAACATTTTCACATTTGCCTACTTCATAACAATCCACAGAAGTCTTCCCATTCATCCCCATACCTAAGCATTGTGGTATCTACATTCTGAACCTTTAACTTAGGATGAGGAGCTTCTGTGAGGTGAAAGGTCTCTGCTGATTGCACCCAGATAGTTAACGGTCAATCTGAGACTGAGTTCTAAACACCTGTTTCTGAAGCTCATCTTCATTATTTTGGATGTCACAGGGACTTGACTGGCGTCTATTGTCATTCTGCAGGTAGGTTGGGCTCAGCTGATCCAGCTGCCCGGGGGGAGGGTTCTGTGTACCAGTTTCTGCCAGGATGTGTAAACGCAGGGCAAAGTGGGGTTTGACTAGGCTCCGGAGTAGTTGGCTTCTCTGAGCAGGAGTGAGGAGGAAGAAAACGTACAAAGTGAGAAGCAGGGAGATCTCTAGGCTCTGCCGGCTGGCCAGTTATTTCATAAGAATTGGACCTCTGCATAGAGATGGGTTCTCCTGCTGTCCATTCACTTATTTATCTAAATACACGGTCTGCAAATGAGAAAATGATCCAGCCATTAGTGGAGCACAGGCCTTTTACAAACGTTTGGTTCTAATCATTTTTTCAGAACCAGATTTTAACTGTAGCACCTCAGGATGCTGGGGGTCACTGGACTTCATACAGCGCTGTCTGTGTGAAGGATGCAAGAGTGAAGAGAAGAGGTCTGGTTTGACTGGCAGTGACCACTTCAGCCTCCCTCATGTGGCCAGACAGCAATCAACATCAATAACTGAGTCCTCCAATCAGTAGGATAATGATAGAGAATGGAGCAAACAGAGGCAAAGACAAACCTGAAAGGTTTGGATGAGGCAGGATCTGAAGCTCTGTGGTGAAGACAAAATAAGGAGAAGAGGCACTGTGTGTACTGACAGCAGCAGCCTTTGCTGCTTTCTTCTACAAAGAAGAGTCCCTGGTACAATCTCCTGAAAGATTTCATTTAATTTCAGTCCTTAGCTGGGGGACTGAGAGAACACCCATAAGCAGTGGGCGTCTTGCTTCAAGATGTTCTTTTTAACACAAGCCCAATCACTTTTGACTTTATACCCAAAGATGAAGCCAGCTTTCGTACTGCATGCATTTAGCTGAGACTGTGTTTCCAGTAATTTCCTCCCCACCCTGATGAAGTGATATTAATTTCCTCTGTATTACGGCAGAGGAAAATATCTCCCATCTCTCTTTTCAAGATCGCTGATAGAGGAGTATATTAGTTTTTGATAGAAGTGATTAGGGACACATTATTTACCTACTCGATTTGTTTCCATTTCAGACGTCTGTGTTATTTCAAGATAGTTTCAGGCCCCTTTCTTCTTTGTTTTTGAAGCTAAGGTTTTTATTTAGAAGCTACAATTCAGTGAACTCCTGAATTTACCTGGAGTGTTCTTTTGGAAACAGCTTCTGCCTTCCTGGACCTGATGTGGTCCTGATGTCATGATCTCACACAGGGAAAAGAATGACTCAATAAACCTGCTGACTGAGATAATGAGTAACCAATAAAAAGGATTCTCAGAAATGAGCAGAGCAGACAGCCTGTTGTTTTTCCACAAGATGTGAATAGAGGTGTGACATATCATGAACATGGAGGGGGGGTTCTCTAATGGACACGCTATATCATATGGAGCGCCTACCTGCCCCACAGCTCAACTAGAGACATTCCTTTGGAGGTGGGGGTCATCCATAGGTGGGTTGGTACTGTAAACTCATTGGATTGGCTAGATGGAGTTATTTTGACACCACAGATCTTACAGGTATGATTGGCATCAAACCTCAGTATGTTGTACCTGTCAGAAGGGTATCTGTGGGCTCTCGTGTTGGAGACTCTATGGTCATTATGAGCATGTGGAAATGGAATGAATACATGCTTAGTACTCAAAATACATGGGCAGTGTGGTAGGCATTTCATATATGCTTTGGTATTTCATTTTCATGGGCCACCTTCATAAGAAAGAGTTCGTCTCTCCTGTTTTAAGTGTAAGCGTGCTGAAGCTCAGGAACCCTTAGGCTGCTGGCCCTGCACAGCTGAGGTCTGTAAATGCCAGCCTCAGGCCTGGTCCCCCAACTTCCTCACACTAGTGTCCAGATACGCATTGAGATGTGTGGGGACTGTGTTCTAGGAAACTCTAGGGACCTTGGGTGATTCATCTTGGCATTATAAGCATTATGAGTAAAATTGGTACACACTTTAAAAACAAAAACAGTGGGATAAAGCAGGGAAGTGGCACCTTTGTTAAATTGTAGGGAATAACATTTTTAAAATCAGTTGTGAAAAAATGCTCACAGCAGAATCTTGCACATTGACTGCCATCTTCTCTGTCTTTTACCATGACTCTAATGACCTATGCTAGTCGTTTTTACCTCCCATTTCTTTCCCTTTGTCTTATATATTTCCCATCTCTTTGTTGTATGGCATAGTGGGTAAGGTTTACAAGTCTGTCTTTAGTTATTCCCTAGTTGTGGTCTTTCCTATTTATACATCTGCTGACATTTAATTTTAATCTATTAATGTATTTTGAAGTTTTCTTTATTTTATGGACATGGATGTTTTCTTTAGTTTATGTATGTATGTATGTATGTATGTATGTATGTATGTGTATATATGTATGCACACATGTATGTATGGGTATGTATGTATGTTTAACACAAGCATACAAAGTGTTCATGGAGAGAAGGAGGAATCAGACTCTCTGCAACTGGAGTTAGACGGGAATGAGCTGAGTCCTCTGCCTGAGCATCTCCTCAGCTCTTTACTTAAGATAGTTTTAATTTCTAAAAGTTTTTTGCTTTCTTCAAAGAAAAGTATTTTTTCCTTCTGTTTATCATTCACTGGTGCTGTGCCTTGTATTTCTGGAGACATAATACTAGTAATGCTGATTTTATGCTTTCCTTTTCTAATCCTAATGCTTGAAGTCTTGACATGTTTTGTTATCCTGTTTAGTGTTTCAGTCAGTGTATCTCATTCCTGTCAATATTTTGTTATTTTTCATAGTCGATTTATCTGTGCGAATTGAGGTCAAGACTGAAATTTCGATTTTATTTTCTTAAGAGAATTACATTTGTACTCAGTAAGTAACTGCAGGGAATGCTTGTTGTCTCAAATCAGTATGTGGATTGAATTGGGCTCCCCTTTGTGCACAGTATAAATTTGCGTGTTAGGTAACAAGATGACTTTGTAGTTATTAGTTCTCAAGAAGGCCTTTCCTTCCTTTACAGCCAATGTAGCAACGTTGCTGCCCTTCCTGTTTCATGTAGGCGCCACAGTATCACCCCTGTTTATGGAAGATCCTAAGATCCCTGTCCTGTTTCCTTGGCCCACCTTCTCCAGGCTTCAAAACAGAAGCTCCTAATGACTGGCAGTACAGGGATAAAATCATTAAATGCTTGTTCTTGTATCCTATCTGTGAACTGGTCATAGCTTATTAATTTTGAAGATAAATGTTGAAGAACTCTTCACAAACTACACACATATCAAAGCCTGAATAACTTACTTTCCAGTGTTCTGGAATGCTCTACACTGTATCTTCTAGCTTCGGAGAGGAATCAGTCTGTTAAAATATGTACTGTGTAAGAACGTGAGGCCTGGTTGGTGGAGCGGATGGTTGTTTGCAGATGAATATAATTTTCCTAATGGTGTCACTGTTGATTTTAATTATGAGACTAATTTTAGTTTTTCAACTGTCTTTACAAATGTATAATAGCATTGTCTAGCAATTAATTCTAGATTTTATGCGGTTTTTTTCCTCTCAGAAATAGTGGATCTTTAGTCAGTAAATATATCTTTACAAAATGTTTCTTTAGATGCTTCTCCAAACTCTTGGTGATCTCTGACCACAAGAGTTTGGCTTAAGTATTTAATGCTTTTGCCCTTTTAACCAACAGTCTTACTGAGGGAAGTCTGTCCTGCAGATTTTTCTGAATACCATCAAAGTGGGATATTTATGAGTTTCTTTGTTGAGGCACTTATTAATAAAATTAAAAGACTAGAAAATCTCAAATGATCCTCAATAGTCAATTTTTGTAGATTTAGACAATGAACAATACATGGCTATGAAATTAAAAAAAATATGTACCAATAGTGAATTATATTTTTCTTATTTTTATTTGTATGAGTACACTGTAGCTTCAGACATACCAGTAAAGGGCATCTAATCTCATAACAGATGATTGTGAGTCACCGTATTGTTGCTGGGAATTGAACTCAGGACCTCTGGAAGAACAGTTAGTGCTCTTAACCGCTGAGCTATCTCTCCAGCCCAAGAGTAAATTATTTTAAGTGATAAAAGACAAATAATATAGCAATATATTATGTTCTAATTTTTGCATATAAAAAATCTCTAGTATGTTTTCTTTTTTAAGGTCTGTCTTTGTTGATTAAACAAACACATTTGTTAGAAACTCATGAGTTATTATGGATATTATTCCTTTTAATAATCATTCACCCCTTTGATATGTATATAGTTATCTTCATTTCTGCTTATGGGCAAACTGAGTCACAGAGAGGATAACATGCCTGAAGTTGCACAGGGAGGAAGTAGAAGAAAACAAGCAAAAATTTTAAATTAGCGTTCTCAGCATGGCCACAGAGAGAACATGGGTATGGGCATGGACAAGAAGATAATAGAGGAGCCTGAGCGATGGCTCAGCAGTTCAGAGCACTCACTGCTCTTCCAGAGGACAGGGATTCGAGTTCCAGCACCCACATGGAAGCTCCAGCAACCATCTGTGACTCCGGTTGACCTCCTCAGGCATGCATGTAGGGAAAACACCCATACATATGAAATGAAATGAAAAGCATATATTGAAAAAAGCCTCAATAATATATCCTGTTGTAATATGTGAGAATTAAATACATAAACAAAGTTATTTTTGTTTATTTGTTAATATAGACTTCTGAGATTTCTTCTTTTCAGTAGACGATACCCGGTTTGCCATACTACTGCAGGAAGGATGTGGAGCTGACTTACAACTTCCTTTTATCCCAGGATCCCTCTTTGGCCACGTGACTCAAAGAAGCTGGGATTCAAGCCAAACTAAGCTGCTCTCAGTTCCTTTAAGATAGCCTTTCTTATTTGTGATCCAAGTGGGCTAAGGCAAAAAGAAAACTTTGTTTTTATTTGGAAAATTTATTTGGGGTGGAGTAGGCTGAGGCAGTGGGAGTTAGCTACAAAACTTAAGGATTTGGGGCTGTGTGTGCTTGAAGTGGCTCCTCCTCTCTCTGCTTGAAATCAGGTGCTGGTTCCCCTTTGTCTCATCTTACTGCACTTTCAACACACTAACCCTGCCAGGACTTCCCTCATGGTACAGGGTCTTGTTGATTTATTCCTAGGCTTAACTAATAAAGACAATGCTCTGTGGGAGCCATTGGCAGAAAGTTCTAGTGGGAGTTACTCATAGAAAATTTCAGTTGGGGCTGGAGAGATGGCTCAGTGGTTAAGAGTACTGACTGCTCTTCCAGAGGTCCTGAGTTCAACTCCTAGAAACAACATGGTGGCTTATAACCACCTGTAATGGGATCCAATGCCCTCTTTTGGTGTGTCTGAAGACAGCTACAGTGTACTCATATTCATAAAGTAAATAAATCTTAAAAAAGAAAAGAAGAGAAAAGAAAAGAAAAGAAAATTTCAGTTGAATTTGAAATGAGTACCTTAAGAACAACAGCAACAACAAACAACAACAAACCCACATACATTTCTGTTTCTTTGATTTGTTTTCCCAACTCCAGTCCCTCTGCTACAAAATAAAAACATAAAATCCAAAATAAATGCATGTTATCAAGAATGTTTGGTTCCATTCTGCCCTGGATCCTAATGGATCACTTCTTTATTAGCTAGAGAAAAACATGGGAAGCATTGTCTCCCCATTCTCTAGGATTCGGTTTAAATGTAAGTTGGCTTTTCTAGCCTCATAGAACTTCAATTTAGCTTCTGTGTTTACAGTTCCACACAATTGCCAGTGGGAAGGACTGTGTAGGGCAGGGTTTTGTTTCTGTGTCTGTGTAGAATACATTGACAGAGATGATGCAGACTCCATCTTCTTTGAGGTAGCTGTTCTTTATTATGTATGCCTTTTTCATTCATGGTGGAGGGATCAGGGAGCTTGGAAAAAAATTGTTCAAGGTCACCCAGCTAGACAAGCTCGGATTCCTACTCAGTGTCATCTGACTCTGAGGACCACGCTGTTAATTATGGCTAAAACACTTTCCCTTTACTATTTAACTCTTTCCTGTAGTACTGTTTAATTGCATGTGCTTGTTTTTCATTGTTATCTTTTGCCATGAGCCACTCAGAATTAATTTATGAAGCATATCAAACATAATGCTTATATCCAGTCTCATGGCTGTATTTGCACATTAATTTTCATGATTCAGTAACAATCATTCAGAACCTAATAGTTATTATCAGCAACTGATGTACAACATATTCTTCATTAAACCAGCATACTGTTATCCATGACATAACCACATAGGTAAACTCTTGCAAATTTCTTTCCTGTTCTTTAAGTTCTAATGTAGTATTTTATTCACCTTCGATTTTTAGATCAAGTTGGTAAACCGAGAGCAATGATGAGAGAACTTTATAGTAACACTTCTTTTAGCTCTTTCAGGATAATTGAAGGAGCTTCCTGCAAACAAGGATGCTGTGTATTCATCAGTTAACAATGATCTTTGTTATTTCTTCTTCCGTACTTCTCAACTTCATCAAATGACATTTACAACTTCAAATGGCTCAAAGCTAGTCAGCAATGAAGCCCTTTGAAAAATGTTTCATTTTGAACTAATGAATAAAATGCTTACTTCTGAAGCAGAATGACTAAAGTTAAATGTCATTCTTGTTTTAAAGAAAACAAACACCTGCTTGAAGATTCTTTTATAGTTCACTAGAACCGAGGGTTGTGTGTGAAGGGGAAAAATGAGATTTTTCAAGTTTCAGGAAATACAGGATGACTTCTTCTTTTCTTTTTCTTTTTTATTTGAGTGGGAAAACATGAAAGGAGAAACTACGGCACTTAGAAACAAGACGGCCCAGCAGAGGAGAAAGATGTCTTTTCCCTCTTTTAGGTGCTACCTACATTTATCTCCCTTTGGCTTTGCTAGCTCCATAAGTGAGAGAATCTAAATTTTATTCTTCAAACCTCCAAAACAGAAATACTTTTGGGGGATAGGGGTTGGTGGCAAAAAGCCTGAGGTAGAGGCAGTGACGAAGAAGGCAGCTTGATACTCTGGAAACAGCATCACATTTGGGAGATAAAGTTGCTTGTGTTCCTAGCTCAGTTCTCAAGGAGTTCAGGAACCTGAAGTCAGTTGCTTAAAGTACTTGGAACTCGCTTTCTCTATCTGTTAGCTCAGCATCAATCCTGAGTTTTTACTAAGTGGTTGCTAGAAATCAGTTTAGTAGTGAGCAGCGTGTAAAGCATCAAAACTCAAGATTGGTTGTGAGAATAGTTCCTGGTGGATGCTGGGAAAGCTTAACACATCTTGGGGATTTCAAGCGTCCTTCTCTTTTAGCAAGTTAAAAGCCTTTGAGACAGCAAGTGTTAAACTGTTGTCCTTGTTGCTATTCACTGAATGACCTTGGGCCCATCAGCTGGTGTCTCTGCTTTGTAGTTTCTCATTTCAAGCTGCAGAAACAACATAATAAATGACTCCAGCTCTACAGTCCACCAAGGGAACCATAGACTTACTGACTTGGTCCTATCATCGCAGAACAGGCCAGCTGAGCAGCTGGTTTGGAATTATAGAGTTAGTGGAGTGTCTTCCAGAAAACTGAGAGAAAGAGACATTTTGAATTCTATCTCCTCAATTATCCAAATATTTGAACAGCTGGTATTTTAATATCTCAAAAAAAGGGAGGTAAAGAAAGTCATTTGATGTTTTCTGAGGTCTTATGTGAACTCACACAGCTAGTTTGTTATAGATAGAGCATGTGCCTCTGCTGTGTTACAGGAAACTGTTATTTACTATTCTTTCTCTCAGTTTTCTCTTTTTCTTCTGCATCTTTGTGGACCCTTCCTGTTAAATTGTTAGATTTATTTATTTTATGTGTGTGAGTGTTTGTCCTGCATGGATGTATGTGTACCACATGCATGTCTGGTACCTGTGGAGGTCAGAAGGTGTCTCTAGAACTCTAGATACTGGTGGTTATGAGCCATGTTTTTTAGGGCTAATACAGGTCCTCTGTAAGAGTATCCTGTGCTCCTCACGGCTGAGCTCTTCTTCCCTGCTTCCCTGCTTTAAACCTAAAAACCAAGATGTTATTTCAACTATCTAAACCAGGACAGACCATCAGTTGAAAAGGTTTTTTTGTTTTGTTTTTGTTTTGATATATAAAGATATAAAAAATTTAATGGCTTGTGTAAGAGGAAAAGTTACTATACAAGTTAGTTATGTATTTGATTTTATTTTCATGTGTGAATTCAGTGACCCATAATTATCTTAAAATGTCATGTCACAGCCTTTTGTAATTTTTCAAAAGTAAAAATAAAAGATGCTCCTGTAAAGCCCTCTATAGTGTTACTGTCAAAAAATTTGTTTTCCCACTTAAGTTCTTATGAATGAGCAAAGATAAAATACCGTCAATCTTATACCACTAACCTACCCATTATTAGCATTTTTGTTGTATCTCTTTATAATGTGTTCTATGTTATAAATTTTGACTGCACATGGGAAGATCCTCAAATCAGCTTTGAAACATTCTAAAGCAGCCATGCTTTCTTACTGTGGGTGTGTTTATCATGGAATGACAACGGAAGTTTCTAAAATTCTTGTCAATACCCAAGGCGTCTCTCAAATTTCGAAAATCAACAGATACAAATAGGAGCTTTCAGTTTGTCAGATAAACAGAAACATCCAGGGAGTGTATTTTCCTGGGAATGGGAGGAGGAGGCTGGAAAAGGTTATGTAGATTTTTTTTTTCTTTTGGGCATTGTAGGTGGAGCCCTGTGATCCAAGTGGTGATTGTCTGAATGATCTCAATGGCCAGATATTCTTTTGTCTTATTCCTTTTGAGTAACCTAGAAGCTGGTGGAAACAGAGATCTGTATAGGCTTTATCCTAAGAGCAATGCACATCCCTCCTCCACAGCGCAAAGATTTGCTTTTTCTTCTCCTCTTTCCGTGTACTTTAATAAAGTGAATAGAACCATGGCTCCTTTTGTAAGATGATGTGCCCTCACCCCTGTGTTGATGTCTCTCCCCTCCTCCTGCCCTGTGTTGCTCTGGGAAAGGCACAGGTTTCATGTGAGCTAACTGCATGTTTCACCTTGTTCTCTTGGGCTCTGAATTGCCAGACTTGTGATACACTGTCACAACTTATGCGTGACTGACTGGTTACAGAGCCCGCTGATCTATATGGAGAGGTGAGAATTTGTCACTGTGCATAAGCAGATAGATCAGTCAGATACAGTGATAGATCTGCTCTTTGCCTGGATTCATCTGCTGCTATATTAGGGTAGCTCTGCAGCTGCCAAATCCAATTGTGAGCCTGACTTTGTGGTTGAGGAAACAGAAAAGGAAAGAACTATGTCCTGACATAGCCACTTTGGGATACAGGATTTGCAGAGTGAAAATATTATTGTAACTAGTATGTCAAAGTATTTTCTGACTGTTCCAACTGTAGGGCTGCTCCAGTAGCTTCAGCATCCTTTCTCAAGTACGGTGGAAGAGTTTATATATGGTGATTTTGGGGGTGGTGGTGCAAGTTAGCATCCAGGATATAAGTATTTGGGTAGATTTGTGCTTTTTTTTTTTTAAGGCTTGCTAATTAGAATTATCCCCTAACATTAAGAATGAGGCAATCTGATACGAAGAGTAACATATGGTCAAATGACCCCTGAACAAGCAGCAATTGGCATTACATGAAAAATACTACAGATTTTTCAAAGCTCATTAACATTAAGGGCATAAAAGACAGAGTGCCTGTTAGGTAGGAGGGTACAAAGCATGCATGGTGGCTTCTCAGTTCTTGTGTCTTTTTCCTCAGCCATGTTCATGACTATTCATATAGATTGAAGAAGGGAGAAAGATCAAAGAACTCCTATCAGGCAGTCATCAGCCATATTTAACTAGTGCCCCTTTAACAGGCAGCTGCCACTCAGAATTCCATATGTGAGTGAAACTTGTTCCTCAGCTCCCCCTGGGAGTGTGGAGTTGAAGGGCATTCCATGTGTTCCTTATCCCCATATGAACCTGGCAACTCTTACCATAGGAAAGGAAGAGAACACACAGGAAAGGGATCCTTGTGCAAGAGAAGAAACATCCTGAGGGACGTGAGATCTGGATTCAGTCTGTTTCAGAACACTCAGTGTAGAGATGGGTAATCCTGTCATTGCCCCCTGACACCACTGTGGCCACCTATTATTTAAGTAAACTATTTTTCTTTCCCTACCTGAGTAAATAAAGGAGTCAAAGGTATAATGTCCTTTGCTAATAGGTTCTTTATTACTCCCCAACAGGTGGCTGTCTTTTTCAAAAAGTCACCAAATTCCAGCCCTTCTGTAGGAGGATGAGTCATTATTCTTAAAGGTCGGAATCTCAACAGTAATGCATACTTTAAAGAGTCAGAGGACCTCTCTGCCTTCTGCCTGGTAAAAGCACCACAAGGACTGTAGCTCACAGGTCTGGGGAGACAAAGGCACGTGGGTAATAACAGGCACCATTGTCTCTCTGGACTGATGTTCAGCCCTGAAGTCATTTTAAATAAACTTGACAGGTCCGTCCATATTAAATTGATTTTTAAAAAAGGAAAGGGAGTGGATTTAAAAAAAAATACAGCAATGTAATAAGCATTAGAGTGTGTTAGCCCTTGGAGACCCGCACTGTGATTAAAAATACACACGTCAAAGGGACTCCACTCTCTAGCTTCCTGTCATTAGCCCTATCCAGGTCAGGGATGGGACTGTCACTGCCACTATTAGTAATTTTTCAGGACATTTTACAGAACATTTCAGAAATGCAGATCTCATCATGTTCTCAGAGTGGAAGCAACTGAATGAGGGCTCCTGAGGAACAAGATCGAAAAGCTGGCAAAATTTTGCATACACATGAGGAAAGCCACAGGAAAAACATTTTGACACTGAATGGATCCTATCAGAGGCAAGCATCTATTATTTCCCCTCATGGGGAAGTGGCAGTTGTGAGATAGTTCTATAAAATGAATTGGAAAGTCTTTCAGAAAATGTTTGTCTGAAGCAGAGGCAGCAAGCTCAAGTAACCTGAGAGCCCAGGCAGAAAGGCAGAAGCAAGGATGGGGGAGTTGGGGGTGGAGTGTGGGGAGTGGGGAGTGGGGGTGTGGTGTGGTGGGATGAAGACAACAGGAAACACATGGCCTTCAGAAGATGGAGGTCTTTCTCAGCTTCAGTTCTGCAGACATGGACCCAAATTTACTGGCTTTCAAGGTTTCGTAACAAAAGAAGTGAAAATTTAGTTTTGTGTATGTGTGTGTGTGTGTGTGTGCATGCAAAGTTTCAAAATGAATGGCAACTTATTCAAAACGAGTCCAAGAAAACCATATGGACACTTTGCACAAACGATTCTCTCTCTTCCTTCTAGGACAGTGAAGCCAGTATGCTAACCCCTGGCAAATATTAGTCCCTTAAGAAAAGTTTGTAAAATGACTAAGAGATAAACTAAATCAACCTTTTCTGTCACA
Organism: Grammomys surdaster; assembly: GCF_004785775.1. Lineage (NCBI taxonomy): Eukaryota > Metazoa > Chordata > Mammalia > Rodentia > Muridae > Grammomys > Grammomys surdaster. The sequence goes on along the minus strand of NW_021604643.1, from coordinate 1,530,877 downwards.
ACATGTACATGCATGTACACACGTACACACACACACACACACACACACACACACACACACACACAGAGGGCCCATTATACCAGCTGTGATGTTTAACCAAAACAGCACATTATCATACCGTTGGTAAAGTAAGCATCATCTGAGCGCTAAGGTCACTAATGACCTTCAGAAAGATAATGGTGTGAGAAGAACATATCATGTTGATGATTCGGGTATTACAAAGAGCACGACGCACAGCTGAGTCAAGGAGTAAACAGCTCTCCACAAGTACTATAAAGGCACAGTATAAATAGCATTGCATCTTTTTTAAAAGGAATAAAGAATTCTTTATGGACATTAAAACCTCATAAGAAATAAGGCCTGTGAAGAGTCAATGAAACTGGAAATAAAACAAACAAAGAAACAGAAAACAAACAAACAAACAAATAAAACCCTAAGCTTGGAGTGGTTCTTTGAGGCCGAATATCAGACCTGCTCTTTGAAAAAAAAAAAAAGAGGTGGGATAAAGAATCTGTTAGATTTAAATTATCTTCAAAAATATCTGTCCAGGTAGCATGATTTTTCTTGAAATAGGGTTGCATTTATAACTTGGTCATTTTTCTACATATAGAATACCACAGGAAAGAATAGTAAAAGAACTCGTGATGGTTTAAGGGAGACATATCTCAGATAGTACTGGCAATTATTTATGGTCTCCAATTGGTGGTGCTGTTTGGACAGGCTGGGGGTGTGGCCTTGCTGGAGGAAGCATGTGACTTGGGACTGGATTTGAGGTTCGAAAGCCTTGTGTGGTTCCCAGTTAGCTCTCACTGCTTCCTATTTACAGTTTAAGATGTGAGCTCTCAGCAAGGTGCTTAGGTAAGGCGCACAACTGCTGCCATGCTTCCCTGCCATAAGGATGGGCGATGAGGGATCCTTTTCCCACTGGGAACTGCAAGTTCAAACAAATCCCTCTTTCTAGAAGTTGTTGTGGTTGAGGTGTTTTTATCATGGCAATAGAAAAGTAACTGACACAGACATTGGTTCTGGGGAGTGGGCTATTATTTTGAGGAACCAGACCAGGGTGTTTTCTGGAGGAATGTTGAAGACTTTGGGACTTTGAGCTAGAAAGGGGGTTGAAAGGCTCTCTTAGAGGAATCTAAAGGATAGTGCATAGAGTAATGTGGACTGTGGTGGGTCAGCTGAAGAGGTTTTAAAGGGGAACTATATTCACAACCTGGCTGGAGACTGTTCTTGTGTAATTCTGGCGAAGAATGTGGTTGCCCTTGTCTTAAGAATTCACTCAAGGCTAAATTTTAAAGTAATGGATTAATTTCTTTAATACAGTATTACTCAAGATTTTGGACCTAGGGACTCATGCTAATGTTAAATAAAATTCCAGGATAGATAAGCTTGGAGCAACCATTTGTATTGGAGATAGTTTCACAAAATTATGTGTTTCTTTATTTTTATTCACAATGACAGTGTGTCAACTTAGATGAGAAGAAACACTGAAGGTGTCCATAGGCCTCTGACACTTCACTGCATTAATTCTCGTGAAAATTTTCACGATACTAATTTAGATGGCAATAATTTTGACAGTAAATTTCAGGACTAGGAATTCATCAGCCTTCCATTCCTCATCATTCATCCCATCAGCAAGAAGGCTTAGCACTCGTTAGAACAAGTTCTCATGTAAGGTTTAGCAATAGTTTACTTGAACATTACTGGGTCGGGGGAAGTATGGAGAGAGAAAAGTTACTGCATTAATCAGTTCTCATTTTTTCTTTTAAATTGAAGACTCAATATGGAAGGCTTATTTTTCTTTTGTATATTAGCAAGGCAATTGTGAAATGAATATTTCCATGTGTGCATGCAGTGGGCCATGCGGACTCATGTTTGAATTTTAGGTATCAGAGACATTTAAATCAATCTCATACAGAAGGGATAAAATTGCATGGGAGCACAATTTTGGCATTTCTGAAATAAGAATATTATGTGCTTAAAAAAAGGCATTTTAGCTTCCAGATTGCCCCTTGTGAGCCACTTTCCCACAGCCTGAGGGTCGTTTCACCTTTTCTATACTGGGTACTTTGGGGTTATGAGAATATCTTAGAAGCAGAAGCTTGACTTAGGGTTTCATCTTGATCAGTCCTTGTGACCTAACCCGGAAATTCTCACTGTTCACAGTTTACGTCTTTTAGATGAAGTGATTTCACTGACGCTGTCTGAAAACATTTTGAAGTGAGCCCTGCTTATGTATCAACATGTCCCCCCAAACTCATGAAGTCAGGGGTCACCAACTGTCTTGTAAAAGTTGACATCTACCCATTCTCTAGTAGCAGGAGGAATTTTTCTTAATTATGAAAAATTTGCTGGTATTCCCATGGATAGAAGATACAATATCCCTTGGTAAAACAGGGGTTAAACAGTGAGGTCCAGCAACATTACATTGAAAGAAGGTTCATAGATTGGAATTGTGAGAGTCTGGAATCTTAGTCTAGTATTAAACATACAATTCTGGGGGGGGGGTTGCTGTTATTTAAATTACTTTAGCCTCATTCCCACATCTAAAATGTACATTACCATAAGTGACCACCCATAAGATTTTTTTTCATTAAGAGTACATGAAATAATCTAAAACTTAGGGTGAATAGGTAGGCACACAAGAAATGTTAGTGACTCTTTCCACTTGTGAGAAAGTCCAATAGCAAAGGCACAAAACTGTACCCAAGTAACACAACACATCAGTAAACACTGGTGCAGTACTATAAACAAAGAAGGGATGATTCTAGTAAAATAATAATTTAAAAGATATATTACATTTAAAAGAGACAATTTTCAGGTTACCCTTAAATGATATTGAAAAACTACTCATATTCAGAGTGAGAGTGTGAAAACAATTGTGGGTACCCGTACAGCCTATATCCATCTTTATCTAGTTTGCTCACAGTTTACAAATAGAAAGGGTAACGAGACTTTGGCCCGGCACACTAAATCCCGCATTCAAACATACAGAGCTGCCTGTTCTTCTGCCGCCAGACGGACGGCAGTTCGAGGAGAGATTAGGAGACACTTGAGATGTGCACGCCTGAGGCTTGCAGTCCTAACCATAATAAACATTTTCTTTTTCAGTAAACCAAATACGATGGGAGCAGCTGTACCAGTAAAGGACCATTTTCACAGTTACTTCTAGCTATAACTGCGCTTCAATGTGTTTCCAACACATGGGCTCTGAGAACCTTCACTCCAGTTATGTGGATCACAGTTTGACTCAAGTTGGGGAATCTCTAGCTCCTCTCCCCTCAGGGCACTTTGGTCTTTGATATGGCAGAAGAATGATCTCTAGTTTTCTGTCACTTGGATTTATGGGAAAACACATGAGAGGTTCCGAGTTTATTTTTAAAATAGATGAAAATTTTAAGATAAATTTTAGTAAATTCTATGCTGATAGTCTGCATAGATCTCTGTGGTAGGGTCTCTGAGACCACACTTGGAGACCATGTTTGATTGTGCCATCGCTTACATTATGGTAATAACAGCCATCTGTCCATAGATGTGTGAAGTCAATGTGTTAATCTATAATCGCGATGCTGGTGAGATGTATAGAAATGCTTGGGAAGAATGAAACATTTTTAGTTATTATGAACTTGTTTGCAGTAACACAATGGATCTGAAGAGGCAACTATGCTCCTGAGAGATGTGGATGACACAATGCAGACTACTGGCCACCTGTGGGCGAGCATGAACTCGCAGTGTCAAACCTTAGACAAAATATGAACTGCTGTGGCTCTGTTCTTTCTTCTGGAAAACCAAAAGGTCTAGGTAAACGACCCAGAGAATGTGCTTTTGAATATTATTCTGAGCAATAGGAGATGTAGTTTTATTTTCATTGTATATACTGAAAAGGAGTACGTCCCACAAGTTACCATGCTGCTGCTCTCTAGCCTTTCCTTGCTTAAACTTTTATCTTCAGAATTGATGAGGTTCACAAATACTATACTTATTAAAATTAATTTCTGCCTCCCCTTTCTGGAATGCCAGTTTTATTGGGGTAAGCATTCTTGATCTTTTCGGTTATTGCTATATTCCTAGATTTCGGAAGTTCTACCACTCCCCTATTTAACTTTATTAACTAGGCTATGACTTTCTACTGAGGTTTTTTAAGAGACCTTAGGAACACTGCTTCTTCCTGACTTCACGTTAGAATTTCTTTTATTCAATGTGCAAGCCTCTAGCTGGTAATGAAAAATCAATATAACCTTCAACCCTTTAAAGCTTTTTGTTTTACTTACAAAGAAACTAATAAGTCACAGTAGGGATTATGGCACACAAACACACTTCTTTCTTCACATGCCATTCAGTTGGCAAAATGAAATATTGCTTATATTCTGAATATCGGGAGGCTAGCCTTGTTAGTCTTGATTTAAAGATTATATGGCCTAGCTTAATCTTTTGTATTTACTTACTAGCATTATGAATGTAGGATGCTAGGTAGAGTTAGTATTATGTAAAATTAATAATTTCATGAGTAATTTTGACTAGTCTCTCTCTCCCTCTCTCTCCTTCCTCCTTTCTCTCTCCCCTTAGATTTATTCTTTAACAGGCAAATCCAAGCAGAAGATACTGATTTCTCTTTCTAAATTTGTTTCATATTAGACCATGAGAATATTAGACTATGAAGCACTTTGCAATTGGAATTAGAGACATACTTTCCAAGAAACATTTTAGAATCCTAAAGAAAAATTATTGTCTTTACAGATGTGACCTTTACCCACAATATGACACAATAGTCCACAATATTTTTCATAATTCAATTTAAAATATGATATCATATTTAGATTTGTTTTTATAGTTGAGTTATAATGATTGACCTAAGCTTTGACTACTACACAAGAAAAAAAAACCAGCCAATATTGACTAAGAAAAGTGTTTATATCATACAAATAAAGAAGAGACTGACTACAGAGATAGCTTGAGCAAACAACAGGATAAATATTTAAACATTATCTCCTCCTATAAATTAGTTGAACCTTTCATGCATGTGTTTAAAGCAACAGCTCATCTTATAGGAAGAGAATGAAAAGGTCACCAGAAATAAAGTTAATTAGCTTTTCAGCAGAAGTCAAGACCTTCTGATTTCCTTCAGGCTCTCTCAAGATTCAATATTGAGAACATGAAAATGACGAGGCTGTAGCATCAATCTTTTATACCAAACTTTTAGTTCATTTCATTATCCATCACGTCTCTCTGTAGGAATACCACCTTTATTCAGGCCCACTTGCTGTCCTACCCTATCACTTGCTATCGAGGACAGACTAAAGTCTTATGCCTAGGGTCTCCTACTGTATTGACATTATTGTTTGGTTTATCTGTGACTTTTGTATATGGAAGGATCTTTACTCCTCTTCTTCAGAACTAACAAAAGTCTTGGAACAAGGTAGTTTCTAAAAGTGTATGTCTAATATTATAAATGAAATAACTGAGAAAAACAGTTTCAAAATAAGTAGGGATAATATTAAAAGACCAGTGAGATAAAATGAGTGAGAAACAAAACTCACAGAGACAGAAGAGATGAGAGAAGTTTAATGAAAGAAGGAAATTAACCCTTAGGTTTTAGAACTATATAAAATGATAGAGAAACTCAAAAACAATAGAAATAAAAGGATACATATTTAGGAAAGAAAATAAATACAATATTTCCCCAAACTCCACAGCGAACAATCGGAGTCCAATCTCAGGAAACGTGCCTGTTAAGCAGTTAAACTCAAGTGGAATCCCCCTGAACCCAAAAGCCAGTGGTGTGCGTGCTCGGTTGGAAGTGATCAGAGCTAGAAGCTAGGATGCACACATGTTTTACATTCCCCTTCTGTTTTCAGTTTTCTCAGTAAATTTCACTGATGCCTCTATTGGCGAATATGCTTCTTTCCAGTCTTTAGTTTAGTGTTTTGGTCTAGTGGAAGACTGAAGAATGACTTTAGTGTATAGGTACTACAGAAAAGCATACACGTGCTGCAATATTTGTCGGTCCTCATTTGGGAAATGTTTGAGAATTGATCAAGGTAGCCATAAAGTTTTTGTACGCTGTGCAGAGTTTACCCTTATGTTATTCAAATGCCGATTTCTCTGCCTTGATATTTTGTTTTAATCCAGACATGGCCTTGTAATGCTTATACCAAGAATCTCCTGTCTTAAGTTGGTGTAAACAGTTATTACCATTTAGAACTGTTGCCTTGTCAATAGATGCTGACCACCCAATGTCTGGGCAGGATTTCTGCTAACCAGAGAAAGGAGATAAGGAGAGAAGGGGAGTCAGATCGGACAGGAGGAAGGAGGATTTGGAGCCATGAGGAAGGGGTCTGTAGAGAGATTATAGAAACACACCTGAAGCCCAAAAGCCAGATCAATAATAATATGCAAGGTTATGGGATGGGGCTCGGAGTTATCCAGATTATCATAGAAGGCTAAGGTAGATCATTTAAATGCTCAGCTCTTGAGGTGCAGGTTTCAATCAATATTGTTTCTCTTTGTGGTTACTGGAGACTAACATAAGGTGAAGAAATATAGCTATAGGATTAATTTACTGCTACATTTATATTAAAGACAATTAACTTACAGAACACCAATACCATTCACTAGGGAAGCAAGGGACAGGCCACACTGTAAATCATTCATTTTAGGAAAAATCAAAGATCTAGATTTTGCCTTTGTTGAGGCAAATACACAAGTACTGCTTTATTGTTCGTTTGCTCTCACTGGTTTGGTTAGTAATACAAATGCTATTTCTTGGCCTTTATTTGACCTATATATAGACATAACTTGGAAAATAATTTAAAAAACACAATACTTAATTATTTTAGTTAATACTTCCTGGCAAAAGATAAATTTTATCTTCTGTTTTTCTAATGTTTGTGAGGTTTTGATGGCAGCTACTTTAAAGATAAACATTTTTCATATCAATTAAGACATTAAGATGATGTAGGAATTTTCAACACATCCATAGAAATCAACAACTTTAAGGCATTGCAATTCTCTTGACATAGCCAAATTTGAGATGACTAGAATGTAACTTGAAATTTGATACTTGCTAAAATTCAGTAATGTTGCTAAATATTCTGCTCAGATTGAGTAATTACAAATATTTTCTGAAGAAATCTGCCTATCATCTATCTGTTTATCTATCTGTCTGTCTATCTATGTATCAATCATCAATTATCTACGTACCTATCATCCATCCATCTCTCTCTCTCTCTCTCTCTCTCTCTCTCTCTCTCTCTCTCATCTATCTATCAGTTATACACCTACAATTTTGTAGTAAACTATCCAAAGGCTGTTCGCTGTGCTTCCATGCTAGTACAGATTGATCAATGAGATAGACTTCACTTTCTTGATGCATTAAGTAAACATTTGTGTTAATTGCTTTTTCAGTTGCAGCAATAAAATACAATGCCCAAAAGAAAATTTTAGAAGGAAAAATTTATTTTAACTTACAGTTCTAGAAGGGTCTACAGATCTACAGTGATGGGGAAGGCATGGCAGCAGAAGCAGTAAGCCGAGCAATATCTTTCCACCACCTCCAAGAATCAGGTAAAGAGCAGGAAATGAGGCTAGTCTAGTGAAGACCAAGTCTTCAAATATATAAGCCTGTTCAGGATGGTTCTAATTCAAACTGTGACAGTGCATATCGTATTGGGACCTACCTTAGCTAGTAATGTTAGACTGGTGAACAAGGGACAAGCTGAGATGAGGACCAAACTGCACAAGTCTGGTTCTTTTGGTTTGTCTGTCTCATCAACTCAGCAGTTTTCCCAGATGATAGGATGAACAAGTTTTGCAAGATTCCCATAGAAAAGTTCTCAGATATATTTTGAAAGCTGCAGCATCTCTGTAGAGATATGTCCATTGTCCAACTTTGCATTTGTGGTGAAGATTGTCCTCTGTTCTTGGGTTAGCAATGGAAACTCAGAGTTTTTTGTTTGTTTGCTTGTTTGTTTGTTTGTTTTTGGTAGGACATTGCTATGTTGAAAAAAATTGAAACTAGGAACTGGAAAGGAGGTACTTATATGCTCTATGCATTTGCTTCATTTTCTGTTTTCTTAGTGAAGTTCAGTGAAGCTTCTATTTTCAAAATGTTTTTCCCCTTTAGTTTATTACAGTTTTGAATGTGTGTTTGGATTTTCTGAGTTGCATTTTAAAATCTGAATTTAATTTTGTACCACAGAGTAAATCATGACTCTGTGATTTACCCAGCAAAAGGTCATGGGCTAATCCATCTGGATTTTGATGAAGGAAAGGGAACACTTAGGTTAATTATAGAATGAGTTTGCATGATCTATCACCCCTAGATCTGTTGTGGAAAATTCTCAAAAGATTCAATATTCATGTGGTTCTTTTTCTGGAGGGTACCATTGTTGTTACAGCTGGACTTGACAAGGTGAATCATCTTGGGCTCATGATTAGACCCTTAGGAGAAACATTATTCTGAATAAATCATTATCTTGGAATCATAACAAGAGTTTTAGCTTGTGTTTGATGAGTGATGCATAGGTATACTTCAGTTGTCATTCTGGCAAGATTTTCAGACTTGGAAAGTGCTCTATGAGTTTTTCTAGCAGCTAGAGAATGCCAGTTAGCATCTTGTTGTCTAGTAAACTAAACATAGGTCTGCAACATGAAGATTATTGGCTCAGTTTAACACCTCAACCTGATTAATTATTCAAATCACAAAAACTTTACCAATTGTTTTTTTTGTGTGTGTGTGTGTGTGTCCTACAGACCTGTAGCTATAAATAGTAACTAGGCTAGGATTTGAAATGCTTTAAGCTAAGGGAAAATGCTTCTGCTTGCTATCAGGCAAGATACCCAATCAACAAACCTGCAAGCAGATTCTCAATAGGTAGGAGGCAGCCAGCGAGTAATGTGAATGGCAGATTAGACGCCAGGTAGCTACTGCAGGCCAGCTTGTAAAGTGCAAACATACATGATTGCTGCCTTTCACACGATATTCCAACCAATGAAGTATCTGCTAAATTTGACACATATCGCCCTACTTAACTCCTACATCTATCCATCAAAGTAGGTCTCATTCTTTTATTGGACAAGCAAGAAAATTGAGATTGGTTAGAGACCCCAGCAGAGTCCACCCAGAATTTATTTAGGGGCACAAGAACATCTGACTTCAAAACTCCATAGTTTTGGCTTCTTGTTCTTGCCCCTTTTATTTTTTATTTTTTTAAATGTTATCTTCTACTACAGTCCTAACACTCACTTACAAAGTAATTTAGGCTCTTTGCACTAGCAACTTTGTATTAGTGTGGCAAAGATTGCTTGTGAATAACAGTTTTTTAGACTTCAAGCAATATATGAGAAAGAATAAGAATGTCGGGTTCTGGTCTTGGTTCTTCCATTCTCTGCTGGGTTAGTCACTTAAAGAAAATAATATTGAGAAAAAAATGCCTTTCTTTATTGTCTGTGAAATCCTTAAATGGAAGGTTTTTTTTTTCCTGCTTTCCTAAGTATCAATGTCTTTCTAATAGCTGTTAGCAAAAAATGGCCTTTCACTCTTCGAGAACAATACATAGCAAAGATTTTTCCTCTTTCTCAGAGATATTTTAATTGACCTGCAGCAAACAAAGGATGCAGTGGCATTCTTGAAAATTGCTGTTATATGTGAAATCCATGCGCACGTGTGTGTGTATACGTATCTGTCTGTCTGTCTGCCTGCCTGCCTGTCTATGTATCCATCCATCTCCAGAGGGTAGAGACATTGGCGTGGTTTTGATTTGCATTTTTATAACTTACCTAGTTCTAAGCATCCTTGGGAGAACACATTTAAGAAATTAAAAGTGAAATTTTATTTTTTTCTGAAATATTTTCTGACCTTCACAGCATCAAAATGAATGAAGTCAAGCCTCGGGGAGCATACGCTATTGGTACTGAACCTGTCTGGTCCAGCGTGGCTGGGAGTGCAGAGCTCTGCTTCTGCTCCCAGAAAAGTCCAAGTCAGCATTTACTTAGACAATTTCTTTCAAAGGAGTAACAGAAGCAGTCTACAAGTATCAATATTCCCTGTACAAACTCATACCTTTGTTCTGCTCGCTTGCTCTTGTGCCGTCTCTCTCTTTTTGATTTTCCTATAAAAGCTAAATTAGATCTCAAGGGTTCTGCACCACCGAGCAAGGATCTCCTCTAGTCCATTGTGATGGAAGTAAATGCACTCAGGAGGGAGATGTACTTGAAGGAGAGGCTAAAGTGTCTCCCTTCATTGAGTTCCCCTGTCTCCTGCACAGGCTATCCACCCTGACTTCTGTCTCTAAATACCTCCAACAGACGCATGCGCATACCACACTCCAGACAGCTTTCAGCAAAATTGTCCAGGGGCTTAGACGTTTATCTTTAATCAGCACAACCTTTCTATGCCTGTCCTATCTTAGCTCTCTGTCAAGAGGGGAGAGAAGGATCATTCAAGTGCTCTGGCCGTCTAGCTTTCTTCTGTCCCTGAGAAAATGTATTCTTGGGAAATAACTCTAGAATCCTTTATGAGGCTGTAAAGGATGCTAAACTCAATGTGGTGTGTGCCTCAGGACTAGGATGAGGTCTTAACCTCTCTGTAGTTTTAACAAACACGGATTTAGTGTAAGGTCTGACATCATGAGAACTCTTTGTGAGTCTAACAAGGCAGAAAGTAGGCTTACTTTACATAGATTCAAGAATTGGTACTAATATTCTAGTTGAGAATTTAGGAATCCTACAGTGGTAGGCAGGGCTGTAGAAGCTTGTTTGGATTTGGACATTTTTAAAAAAGTTTCTGTCCTACAAAAACCAAATAACCAGAAACAAATCCCTGTAACAGTGCAATTAAAATATTTTTTTTAGGCCTGAAAAGGTGGCTCAGTGTTTGAGAGCATGGACAGGTTGATCTTCCAGAGATCTTGGGTTCAATTCCCAATGCACAGCTCACAACTCTAACTCCCCTTTCAGGAGATCTGATGTTCTTTTCTGGCCTCTGCAGGCACCAGGCATACAAATGGGAGCAAACATACATGCAGGAAAATCATTCATATAAAAAATATGTATCTTTAAGAGGGTGTGTGATTCTATTGACATCTGAAAGAATGCTTGGGGATAATTTCACTCCCCATTTTCTTTGAAATGAGAAGGTGGGACCCAGGATGTATTACCCCACAGCTAGCAAAAATGCTGATTGATTTCAATCTCAGAAGTCTTTCCATTGAGTCTCCAGAATACTGTCTGTGTATTGAACTCTGCCTGCACTTGAGTATGAGCCACAGTATTCAAGACAATTTGTCAGGGCCAGATTTAGTGGATAGTTATTTGCTAATATTTGTCTCAATGTAAAATAAATAGAAATACATGCTTTTTTGGTGATATTAAATGCTCATTCTGTTTCACTCCATTTGACCCCTTAAAGGTACAGAGGAGGCAGCCCTTAGGCCATATAAACACTGTGACTTTTTATCTCTATAAAACTTTGTGTTCCAAAATAGGATCAGCTTGAGAAGGAAGGTTTTGTGACTCTTCATAAGGTGCTAACATCTGAACTAGTCAGGATACTCTCGACTAACTGTTTTCATTTGATCATAATTATACAACAAGGTTGAGCAGAGGGCCCATGTACGTATGTAACATAAGCTATACAACTTAGATCTGTTGATATTAGTCTCCTCTTTTATTTAAAAGCAGAAACAAAACAAAACCATAAACAAGGTGATATTGGTTGGGCGGTGTTAGACTGTGTATATATCTTGGGAAGACCTTGGGTTTAATCCCCAGCACAAGAGAGAGAGAGAGAGAGAGAGAGAGAGAGAGAGAGAGAGAGAGAGAGAGAGAGAGAGAGAGAGAGAGAGAGAGGGGGAGGGGGGGAGGGAGGGAGGGAGGGAGGGAGGGAGGGAAAAGAAGAGGAGGAGGAAGAGCAGGAGGAGGAGGAGAAGGAGAGGAAGAAGAAGAAGAAGAAGGAGGAAGAGGAGGAGGAGGAAGAGGAGGAGGAAGAAGAAGAAGAAGAGAAAGAAGAGGAAGAAGAGGAGGAAGAAGACAGGAAGGAAGGAAAGAAGGAAGGAAGGAAAAAAGAAAGGGAAAGACAAAAAGAAAAAATTATGTTACTTATTTTAGGAATAAATGATGTGAAATTTTGAAGTTTTGTTTAAAAAAATTGTATAAGCGTTTGCCAGTGTATATTTGAAAGTAGACCTAGGTGACATTTGGACTTTTTCTAATCAAAAGCATGCTTTTCAGGAGCAAGAGAAAATAGTTAGCTGTTTTAAATTCTTGGAGGATTTTCCAAAGGCTGTGTGTAAAATATTTTAAAATACTAAATATCCCTCTATGTGAAAATGGAAAATGCTCCCCAGAAAGATCCAACAAGTCTTCCACAGCCATACGACACACACACACACACACACACACGCACGCACGCATGCACGCACGCACGCACGCATTCACACATGCACACACACTCCAGGCCTAACATGCACTGTGATTCAATGTGGGCAAGCTGCAATTTACCTGTTAATGTTGTATCTAATTTTTGTTTTCAGGCAGAATGTTAAAAAACATTAACTAAGCATGAGAATAAACCTTCAGTTGTCTGTTCAAACCTGCTATGTGTGAGTAAGATGCTTGATAAAAGATGGGTTTTGAGGGGCTAATGGCTGTACAGCTCAGCCTGCAGACACCGTGTAGACCAAGGCTCCAAGCCTTTCTATTTGATTCTTCCCAAAATGCATGAGGCTTAAAGAGTTTGTCTTTTACACTTGAACATAGGCATAAATTTCCTTTCCAATCAAAAGTTTGCACATCAAATCAATCTCCAACAACAATGTAAATGTGCCCCAGAATATAAAAAAAATAATTTCCTGTTTTGTCATTTTGGTATTCTTAAGCTAGACTCCTTATGCAGCTCTCTACTTCCTCCTGAGACCACCCTTGGAAAACTTGTACAACTTGAATATACTATCCAATTGAGAAACAATCAGTTTGTGATTCAAGACTAAGTTTTCTCATAAGTGTATGGAAGCTACAGCATTTCACATTTTGTATGTAACGATACTAATTGAAAAGCTACAATAAACTCTCTAATAAGGTATGAAGTCTCTGTTCTTCCTCTGGATTGGATAATATTTGCAATTAATTTACCCCTAACAATAACACTAGAATACAGTTGTTATTTATATATACTTGAAACACACACACACACACACACACACACACACACACACACCCTTGAAGCTCAGAAAATTGATACACCAGTGGAAGATTAGAACCCCACTTCAATGCCTGGGATTATTCTTGGTCCCCTCGGGGAGTCAATATAATATTTTACTGAACATGAACACACACACACACACACACACACACACACATTTTACTGAATATGAATACACACACACACACACACGCACACACACACACGGTGATTGAACAAAACTGAATATTAGATGCTTCCAATGACCTTCTCCCTAACTATAAAGGGCATCTACCTACTTCCTATACTCTTCAAGATTATAAAGTTTATGGGTATCATTTTGTGGTGTCATCTTGTGTTGTACTCAAAGATAACCATTCATACCTGTTATTTTGGAAGCTTGGAGATTTATTATCAAGAAAAGTATTTGGTGAAGGATAAGAATAAAGTCACAAGAGGTAGTAACCCTGAAACCCAGGCTTGCACTTACTTGGTTTGTGACTTAGGACAAGTGTCCCAACTTTTCCTTATCTCAGCTTCTTCATCTATCAGATAGACCAATAACAGATACTTTTTTTTAATGGCCCACTTGTTACAATAATTAACCCAGTCACTATTTGTTGCTGGAACTACATCAAAACTACATCAGGAATTACATCAGAATCCTGAAGGTAAGAAGTGCTGTATAGTATTTGCTTACAAACAAATTATCTATCTATCTATCTATCTATCTATCTATCTATCTATCTATCTCTCCTTTCTCCTTTCTTTAGGGCTTTAACAATTAACTATTTGGGCCAGCAAATAACTGTCCGCCTAAATCTAGCCCACTTTATTTTTGCAAATAATACTTTATTGGGACACAGCCACAATAAATAAGTTATTGAGTTTGGTCTATGGCCACTTTGCAAAGTTCTAACATTGTGAGCTGTGATGAGAGCCATAGGGGCTGCATGAATCCCTGAGTCTAAAGTATTGATGAATGTGACTCCTAGGATATTCAGAATCATCTAGAATACATTGGCTCCTACTCTTTGAGTATAGTGGTTCTTGTAGCTCATCGTTGACAGTTCTATGGTTGGAGATTATTCATAATTTGTATAGGGTTTAAATACATGAGTAAAAATAAGCAGTTGCTTATTATCCAAAGACTGATATGACTGTGCCTGGTTAAAAAATGCTAGCCCCTTGAAAATGGGCACTCACTCCAAGGGTGAAATAGTTAGTTGCCCAGTTATTGCCTGATGAATTAGGATGCTGGGTTCATAAGGACCAGGGAAAACATGGTAGTTGAATATGGGATAGGAGTTCTGGGTCTTAGGGCGGGGCATTCTCTTTCAACCTGGTATGACCATAGAAGCAAACTTTATGGCCTTTATAATACGAGTTCAAAGAATCTAGTTTCCAAGTAATTTTAGGTTTTACAATTTGAAGCAAAATCGATGAATTATTCTTTAAATACACCAGTGAAATCAAGATTTCACAATATTTTGATATTCTTATCATAGACTTGAGGAGAAAACACATAAAATCTACTTTTCTTCTGGAAGTCATACTATCAAACCATATATATTTTGTCAAAACTTCCATGTTTAACACTCCTTTATTTAACCAATAGGTTGTACTTCATTGTAATGAAAATATGCATTAATTTAACATGCTTTTGCTGTGAATATGGATTTTATGATGACAGAGTTTCTTTGTATTGAAAACTTATAATTATCATTAGCATTAGAAACAACTGACAAAAATGGCAGAGTATGCAATAAATTTTACATTGTTGAATACAAAAATAATTTTAAAGGAAATCAATATTTTAGGTTAAAAAGGACCTTTCCCCTTTATTTATTTCTGGTACTTATATTTCACTATTACTACCAAAATGATAGTGGAGTTTATCATCAACCCCACTACTAAAACCCCAATTTATATAAATATATAGAAGAAAGTAGAGCCTTTGTAACTGAACTCATATACCTGTATCTTTAAGCCCCTTCTAAAGTTGATGTTTCAACTTATATAGTATTCTGTCACCAAAAGCTATTTTGAATGATCTGACTGACATTCTTAACAGTTTCTTTTCAATTTTTTGGGAAGCAAAGAAATAAAAGCCATCTGACTTGCAAAAGAATATCTTGTTCATTTGTTAAAACATTCATTATCTCAGCATCGGAATCAATGTTTGATTGACCCGTCTTGTTATCGCAGTAGGCTTCACATTTTTAAATTCTTAGAAATGAGCAAAACTCAGTTTGTTTTTTTTTTTTTTTTAGAGGTGGCAATAGGGTTATTATACAGGAACAGGGAGTGGAAAAGTTGCAGCTTTTCCAAGAAATATGATGTGGGAAGGCACACTGTTCAGAGACTCTTTCCAAACTTCTGTGGCTGACTGTTTGCTGTCACGACTGGCCATTTTTATGGCAGGATGATTCTTTACTCTATGGGCTTTTCTGTATGTTGTGTGATGTTCATTGATATTCCTGGCCTCTACCTACGAGATGTGCAGAACCCCACCTTAGCTGACACAACCAAATTCATCTTTAGCCATTATCACATGTTTCCTGGGAGTGGGGCAAAGTCTGCACCCTTCTTCCAACAGTTTTCCCTGGCCCCAAATTTGCACCATACTTTAAACCACTGTCAAAGAGCTGTTACGATTCATGTATGATGACTACCTTGGAGGTGAAAATAATTGAATATGGCCTTAAATACTAAATTCCACTGAGCTTCCAGCCATTTTAATGGTGAATTGGAATTCCTCACTACCTCAGAGTGCACGAATATTTAAAATATTTTCCAAGAGTCTTGTGTAGGAATCATTTACTTTTCTGTCTTCTTATTCTTTTATATCCAAGCCTGTCATTGTTGGTTGGCATTTTAGCACTCCTCAAATTGTAAAGGCTGCCTATGTTGTTGGGATATCACAGGGAATCCAACAGACAGAAGTGGAGGAAAGCTGATATGCAAAGATCCTGGTCTTTGCACTTGCATTTGCTGGAATGTGTTTTCAAAATTAATATGAACCTTGAGAGGTATAAAGAGGCATGTTAATTCACCCCCATCAAGAGCTTTGTTTACAGATTGAGAAAATCTTAGTATGCCCTCTTCCTCTTCGTCCTCCTCCCCTCACTCCTAGCTCCCCTCCTAGTTTCATTATTTCCAGCACTTCTATTTGCATCATAACATATGTGTTTCAAGAAGACCCGAGTAAGTGTATTAGAGCAGAGCGTAGGATGACTGTATTCTGCATATGCATCAGCATTTAGTATAGTGCCTAGCATGTAATACCTCACTAAGTTACAGTTATTTGCTAAATGTTAGGAAATGAATGAGAGAGTTAATTTCTTGAAGGACCTATTAGGAATTCACTCTTAATCCTATCAACCTGCTAGGTACTGCAGGCTAACAGTTAAGCTAAAATACAGTGACTCAGAGAAAGAATACTATCTTATTACCATCCCAGAGTGCTTACTTTCTTACTTTAATATGATCCAAACTGACTATATATGTAAAATGTGAAGGTATAGAAAACAACATAAAGAAGAAAACAAAAACAAATAAATAAAGTCTTAGTATCCAGATGTAGTTATTTTTCTATTTTATTTTTTAGGCATTTTATGTAAGTGAGATACTATGATATTTAAACGGTTGCATTACATTTTTTCTTACTGGTGTTTTTAGGTTTAGTCTGGTCAAAGAGACTTTTATTGAATTGCCATTTTAACCCACATTCTAAAGCATGTTGTTAGTTACACATCACAGTTAATGCTAGTGAGGTACATGGATTGGATGACAAATACATACATGTGCAGAGTGGATGTACATAAAGGAAGGGTGAGTCATAATGGCAGTGCATAGAAGTATCCCCCAAACTGCTGCAAAGCCTATGACAAGGTGATGACCATGACTAGTGAAGTAACTTGCCTTTAAGTTTATTTTCCCTTGGAAAGACTCCAAAAAGGTGAATTGCTGGAGCAAAGACTATATCATTTTAAAAAAAATTAATAACTTTTACACATGTGGCTACACACACACACACACAAACACTCAGATATCTATAAATGTTCCACATTTCCACATACATAGGCGAGTTAACAAAATTTACACTTCTGAGCTTTGAAAAAAAAATTCTAGTATACATCAGCTTTGCTTAGTTATCAGGACACTTCAGAGCAGTGTCTACAAATGCCAAGCTGTCCAGCGTATCAATTTGTAAGAGGGGCCCAGAAGAAGTCACTGAGCCATCAGACCGATGGATGAAGATCACTGGCAGGAAACACGGGGATGGGATAAAATTGAACAGAATGCAAGAGAAAGACTAGAATATCATAGATGTTGATGTTACTGGTTGTGCTAGTATAATTAAACCACCACCATAGCACACATGGACACTGATCCTAAACCCATCACACCTATCACCTGACAGAGGCAAAGGAGGCTTCCTCTGTTCTATCTCTTTAGTACTTGAATCTGAGTTTCTTTCCAGAGTGTTCATTAGCCATTTTTTTCTTCAAAGAACCAAATGCTTTTTAAAATTTAGGGCTAGTTTGAAATGTAGTAGTTGGAGGCTTAAATTGTTTTGTAAAGCATTCTATTTACATTTGAGAGTTTGTTTAGGCTCTTCTCCCCAACACCTATTATTTTGCATACCTGTCTTACACATCTCACAATATTGCTGAGTGGGCTGTCAAGACAGCATCTACATAAGCTGGTTGGGAGCTATAGAGCAAGAAACAAGCACGATATTATTCTACTATTTTTTCCTGCTGTTACATCTGTACAGGGATGAGGCTGCATCTGTCAGCTCCTCTCAGCTTTACATAGTTAGTTCCTTTTTAAAAACGTTTCTAGAACTTTCCTTAATAGCAGCCTCAGTCTAGTGACAGAATTAATGATTTGGAGGAAGAGTGCCACTGTCTTTGAAAGAGATGCTATTTCAGAGGGTATTTTACATAAAGCAAAACAAAGAGGATCCCCTGAGATAAGGCTATAGTCTTCTAACCTGATACTATTAAACAAAATAGAAAGCAAATAGGAGATGAAAATGACCCAGTGTGTGCAGGTTTCTTTTGAATAGTATCTCTGGGCAAATTAGGATGACTACAGGAGTCAGCATCATTATATAATGTGATCAATTACTGTCCTGAAGAATAAATAACAGGGCAGTGCTAGCATTTCACACTACTCTTTGTACAGTACAGTTTACACTGAGGAGGCCTGAAAAAAAATCAGTAACAGCGGGCTAAGAATCATGCTTTTAAAGAAATGGAAATGGACTTAATTTGAAACCGTAAAAATTAATCACATAAATGATAGCTTCACGTAAGGTGCATTCTGTCTCAGCCAAAATGCAAAACAAATTAAATTGCAATGTTGTTCGGAAGGAGTGGAACTTTACATTTCTGCAGAATTAATATCAAATGTAATTGGCTTTCCCTCTTATATTGGTGTGTACAATTAGATATGGCACCTTCCTAATGGCACAAAGGCTCTTAAGAGATATCTTGTATAGAGAAGCTTGGAAAGACAGGAAGGGGCCCCTGGTGCCCACACTAGTTGATTAGACAAGGTGAATTCAGGTCAGGAGGGTAAGTGGTGGTACGCCAGGCTTTTCAGTCCATTGCTTTGTTTGAAATATTTCTGCCTGAGGAGAAACTACTACCTTGCTGACAGGCATAAAAAATGGACAACTGATGAGCTTGGAAACAAATAGGCACATTTATCTCAAACTGAAAGAGACATTGGTATTGAGCAGATAAGTGTGTCAAAACCAGTCACCAACAGCTTTAGAGATAGTTCCCCCAAGTTTGCTTCCTTACAGTCAGTATACATTCTCAATGCGGAAACAAATTATACAATTTTACTAAAATCTTATATTTTTAATTTATATTTTGAGTTTATGAAATTATATATATTCAAAAATTCCTATGGAATAATTATCAAAAGAAAAATACTATTGACACTTTGGATTCATTATTATTTTGGCTCGTCAGTGTCCAGTTAGAACCTGAAGGGTTTTTTTTAAAATACTTATTTAAAAAAATACTTTTTTAAAATTCTTCCTCATATTGGTAAATAACATCATGATTACTCAGGGAGTAAAAACTGTGGAGAACTATGCTTTCTCAAGGATACACTGTAATTGAACAGACAGTTTTATTATGTGATTCTTCATCGTGTGATGCAAACACTGGCCAGAGTTTTAATGAAAACACCTTAATGGATATAGTAACCCAATGGCAGCAAAGCTTACATTCATACCTAGCAAGTGATTAATACCTTGCATAATTTATTAGTAAAATGCACTAAACATGTAGAGGTGGCAAAAACAGAATGGCCTATAAGACCATAGTGAAAATTATTAAAAACAGAACTATTTTTTCATATATAAGCCTTCATTTCAAGGTAATTTTAAGTAACTTTTAAAAACAAGCAATCAGAGACAAAGTATCCTTTTTTTGGTATTTAAAAAGGGGCATAATCAACAGTGGACAACAAAGATATTCTTGTAAATATTATCTGATGATTCTTAAAGAATCTTCCTTTTCTCTTTCCTTCTCTTCTTCCGTTTCCTTTTCTCTTCTCTGCCTTTTCCTTCTCCTCCTTCTCTTCTCCTCCTCCTCCTTCTTTCTCTTCCTCTCCCTCTCCCTCTCCCTCTCCTTCTCCTCCTCCTGCCCCTGCTTCTTCTTCCTCTTCTTCCTGCTTGAGATAGTTACTTGGAAGCTGGTGAGAGTAATCTGTAATCTGATTTATAATGTGGAAGTACCATATATAGCTTTGCTGTGTGTTTTGTTTTCTTTTTAGTTATTGTATCATGAGAAAAAGGTTCCCTCTCTGACTTAAACCAACACTCAAGTGAATTGTGTTAGACAGCTGTAAAGATCACTAAAGGGAAAGTGGATACAACATCATTTTGGCAGAAAGAACTCAGGATCGATTTATGAAACAACATGTTCTAAAACTAACAACATAAATGCTCACTTATTCTGATTTGAACATCAGCCAAAATTAATCTTCAATAACATTAGTGAATCAATTGAAACAAAACCAGGATGGAGATGGAGATTCACACAAACTTATTCGTATTCTTAACATTTGCATTTTGAATTGTCCTTGGCATGGTTAATTCCAAAAGTCCCATTTCTTTGGTATCTAGCAATTTTTTAATAGGGAAAATATGTATGTAAGGACCAAGGTGGTAAGAATTAATCTCATTTCAAAATATAGTCAGTTTTGAAAGGCAGGGAATCTAATATATTATATGGTTTGGTTTCAAGTTAATTTTAGAGTAAACTAATAAGTTAACATATTGAGATCCTAAATCCTCCAGGTAATATATTTAAAATACTTTGTTTTGTAGAAAGAAAATTAATTCCAGGAAGCACCATACCTTAAAGATATGACATGTTTTCCCAGCAAATGTTCCTCTGTTCTACCAGACTGTGCGGCATTTGCTCATATTTAACGACTGTGGGAATTTGGACCGAGGTTTCTTCTCTTCTTTAAAAGTGTTTAATTCCTCTGCACGTGCCAGGCACAACGTATGTACAAGTTAACAGAAAACGTTCTGTGAAATAATTTTGTTATTTGATTCAACAATGATAATAATAGCAAGTAATTCATTAGGAAGTCAACATGTCTAAATGTTTTCAACTTGTGTTATTATTTAGTTTTAAAATCTAGATCAACAGCTGCTGGGTGAAAAATATGATTTGGGTATTTGTTCTGTCTTAAGCTATAAAGTAAAAATGGAAAATTTCCAATACTGAACTTCATGTTAAGGAAGTTCTATTAAACTACATGAAGTACTCTTGTAGTTCATTCCTTAGACGTGTTTCATTTAACATTTTAAATGGTGCTTTTCAAATAACTAGTTTCACTATACTATTTAGGCAAATAAAAATAACACAGTGATCTGATGCTTTGAGCATTAATTACAAAGAACAACACACTCTGATCCTATTTAATAAGATTTCCTTTTAAGCAATCTTTTTAATGAAAAGATAAGAATATTAGTTTGGTCCTATTAATCAGTTGAAAGTACTAGGCATATTTTCTTATAAGTTAAATGCACAAACAAACAAATGAGATTTCTATTACAAATAGAAGCTCAAACAAATACATTGTTTTATCAATATTCACTCTACGTTTACCACCCAGAAGAGAACATTGGCCAGAAATTATGTCAAGTATGAGCGTATGTCCACTGTCATTAGATATAAGTGGACCAGAGAGAAATTGTACTAAGTATCTAGAAAATCAGTTATCTTATGAAATGACTGTTTGTTCAAACATACTAAAAATTAGAGTGGCTTTCTAACTTTCTACCCTTTTAGAGAAGCCCCCATAAATAAGTCTGGGCTGTTAAACTAGTTTTTGAATTCTTCTAGTATCAAGAAATAATCAGACCAAGGACCAACTACAGTCATCATGTGGCTGGATGGTGCTAAAACAGAAGACCACATTTCCTTAGTCTAATAATTCTAGCTAACAAACAGTATCAAACTTCATACTGTTTCTCAGGACTGCAAAGAATTCCAAAATTCTATGTGGAAATTTGGAAACAACACTTTTGGTAATTCAGGAGGTTATGGCCAACAGTGGGGAGAATTTGGCTGCTTGGCACCTTTGAAATGCTGACATTTACTGTGGTGAATTCTCCTCAGCCTGATCGACCTGCTTTTCAGCTTCATGGCTCAGAAACTCGATCTCACCAGTGTTTCAGAGTGGACTAAACATTGGGATGAGGACTCACAATTACTTAACTAAAGCTCACAGAGCTAATGCGTAAGATAAGAGGTACCAAACTGTCATTTCAAAATGAGGAGCCTTGACTGTGAGAAACCTTCCTGGGGAGGGGGGCGGGGGCTTCAGCCACTGCCTACAAAACTCTCTTACGGAGGTGAATTTTGTCTTGGTATCTGGTAATCTAAGATACTCCCTAGAGTGGTATCACTACTTTCAGATAATAGCTTAAACATTAAAGAAAATGAAATTCAATATATTCAGCTATTTCCTTATTTGGAAAAAAGCATTTCATTTACTAAAAACAAGTATATGTATACTGTATTACAGCATTTTTGCTTATCTTTTTTCCCTGTAGTACTTAAAAAAGAAAACAAGTATCATATTTTACACACATATGTATGTAACAATCATAGTCAAAGAAAAAGAGACATTGAATTTGAGGAGGGGGGTCTTGCATGGGTGGGGCTAGCAAGAGGAATGGGAAGGGTGGAAGAGTTATGATTCTATTTAATTAAAATATATAAACATTTAAAACAAAGGACAACAAAAATATCATAACCTTGGTTATACTGAAAATTTTCCCCAGTATTTTATCTATTACTAGGAAATACTTTAGGTTCTCTTTTTTAACTCATTGCTTGAGATATTCAAGACAATGCTGCTGCTGCTTGTTTTACACAAGATTGTGATTTTTCTCAATAGTTCTTTCATAATGGCAACTGGGGAATATACCAGATGGCATTTTCATAGGCCACATTTAGATCAACAGATCAACCCAAAGCGGGACTTGGACTCAGCTTTCCAGCACACAGCAAGTACCGACTACTTCACCTGTGAGACTTGAGCACCAAGAGGACTCCTCACTATTTTCTTTCTGATTTTGTCTCTGTTCTCTCTAGAGCAAGGCCTGGACCATGCAAACAGCCTACTCTATCAACATGAACATTCTCAGGATCTAATCCTGTAGTTTGTCTTGGGTATGTGATGAATACATAAATCGTATGTGTGGAAGGCATATTCATTTCTATTGATATGGACATGGATATATAAGAAGACAGATTTGAATTTTGCCCCTTAAAATTAAAGCAGACACAACTTTGAGAAAGGAATCTCTTTCTCATAGATGAGAAGTTTATCTTGAGTTTCTAGAAGTAGAATAATCAGCAGGTTTGACAGTTTTCACAACAGGAGAGAATCAGGCTTATGAGGTATGAAACAGAGAAGTGAATTTCTATTTGAAAATATATTTTAAAAATTTGATTAGAAAAATAATAAGACCTTATATTTTTGCCCCTAATTCTGGAGTCACTGCTTATTCTACTTTTCTCTCAGTGCTAAATCACTGTGTCTGTACAGTCATGGCATGCTCACAGCACAGTAACAGTAGACGTAGGTAATGGGGTACCAGCATTTAAAAGAAGGATGATTGATTATATACTTCACAAAATTTAAAATCCATAGAATTGAAATTTTAGGGTTTTTTGAAATGTATAATGAAAAAGGCTTCGGCATGAGGTAAAATCTGTATAACTATTCTCTGGAGGCATCCCAGATCATCTGCATGCTCTGTGTAGCAAGGTAGTTGAGTTGCTAACATGCATGTTCAACAATAAGCAGGCGCATCACCAAAAACATCATTTGAAAAACAACTAGGCTAAACTGCTTGTTCTTTCGTAAAGTCAATAGTTTCTCTAAACTAGAGAAACACAACCCAAGACCACACAATATAGCAACAAACTACACAAAAAAATAACATTTGCAAGTACCCATTTTAATAGAGTAACTTACACAGTCAGCATACTTAACTGACTAGTGTAATATTCATTAAGCACATGTCTAAGTCAAAGCAAAATGATTTCCTCCTAAGGTCAGAGCACAGTTCCGAGTAAGTTTTTAGCCTAGTTTTGGCAGAAGTTGGTGTCTTCATTTTGGCTTTTGTAAGAATATGCCTATACCAAAACTATCATAATTTAATTTTAAATAAAGTGTATCATGTAGTTATTATTACAGAACTATTTTTTCACTTTCAATATTTCTAATAAAGCAACTAAGAAGAAAGTATGCCATGTTTATAAAATACTACACTTTCCAAGTGTCATTTTTAAAGGTTTACTCTGCATAGTATACCACCACGTGGACAAATATATATTGAATAATCATTTTACCTCCTCAGATAAGCATTAATAACCTGCAAGGATCATAGATCCACTTGAAATATTGATGACCATGTAGTAACTATATCTTAAAGGTTACCCAAGCAAGCCGAAGTTTTATGTAGTTTGAAGTACACTGTAATTTTTGTGATGCTATGAACCCAGTATTTCCTTTTTAAGAATACATACGCAATGCCATTTCCTAACCACATGTTATCATATTTAGCTAGATTCACCATAAATACCGTTATAACACCTGTGGTTTCCCTCATTAAGAGCTGAATGGAAGAGGTCAGGGGTTGAAAGGGCAGCATATGTGCCATGAAAGAACTAGTTAACATAGTCTATTATATTGGTGCACTGGTAAATCTCATTTCTATTCATCAGATGATTAGTTCAATCAATATTTATTCCTCTGTGCTCCCTTTGTCTTATGCTACAAAGGAGACATCCTTCAAACTCATGGCAGAAGCCTTGTTATCTATGAATTTGTTGCTTAATTTGAGAGGGAATATTTTATTTATTTGGCAATCCTCAGTTCTTGGATTCCCTTTCCCTCTAATTATCATTAGGTAGTATAATGGAGTTTTGTGTAGATTATTTATAAATAGATGCTATTAGCAGTTCTTTTTTTATGCGGCTCAAGTGCCACATGTATTCACATCTCCTCTCTGAATGCTTTGGGAAGTCGTTCTGTTTCTGTAAATATGTTTGAGTTTGAAGTCTAGATTGTGAAAGCAAAGATAAAAATGATTTTCGCTCTCAAATATTCATTCTTTTTGTCTGAGTGGGTGGTTATAGGCACATGCATATACATATTGCGTATCAGTGTGCATCAACAGACGCCTCCGAAGACTGCTATTATCTGCTAGGGATTCTGTTAAGTCAGAGATTCTATTCAAAGTCAGATTAAATATTTGCAAGAAGCTGTAATTGGAAGATGATTGCAAAATTACAGGAATAATACTTTTTTATGTAGAGTGCTCATTTTATCAAAGGCCATAATTCATTACATCATTAAAGACTTATTTCATCAGTCGGCTTAATTTTTACCTATTAGCCAAGAATAGGTGGAGAGTAGAACTATAGCCAGGAAAAAAAAAAAAGACATTTAATTTTAAACACAATTTCTTCTTTAGTATATACTTTTCTATATATTTTTACCACAGAATAACATTTCATTAACATCAATCAACCTAATGCCAATATAATTAGAAATGATTACTTTTTGTGTTTGCAGAATAAACAGAGATGGAGTAACATTAAGGATCTGTCTTTATACCCCTAGAATGAAATAGTATTTTATATTATTTCAGTTACCTTTATGATCAGTGTTCATACTCATGTACCTTTAATCTGTTTTCAGTTGAATGGTATTATTTTATTTTTGGATACGCGTAACTGTAAGTCACAGATTTTGCCAGTGCACAGTGACACTGATATCACCACACATAATTTAAACCCATACTTTATAGAATTTCAGAACCCCAGCAGCTTCATGTATACAGTTTCGAAACTGGATTGCTTGCTGGAATAATTTTAAACTCTTCATTTATCAAAAGCTGCCATGTTCACCTTAAATTAGAGCTACTTTATTAGTTTAAGTAAATTAATTAGTGTGCAGTGAGTCACACTTGCGTTTCTAAGAACTACTGCAGTAAGAAGCATAAACACTCTATAGGTTGTCATCTCTTCCTAAATGGTGAACACAGGCTTATTAAATGAGAAGTCAAATCTTGAAACACTTATTTGTCATTTTATGTTGAAAAATTACCTGTATGAAATACTGTCCTGTTATTTTTAGAAAACCAAGTATTTTTTTTACAAGCTTTTGATACAATGAAGACCAATTCTATTTTTTTGTATACTTTCTTTGTGCTTTGATACCTTTTTATTCTAAAAAATATGTTGTGTCCACTGGAAACACTTATATTTGAAATATAACATGTGTAAATAAACTATTAATAATTTGGCATTTGACACAACACCAAGATGAATAAATATTAACATTAATATTTATATTTGGTTAAGAATATAACATGATGAGTTATTTACATTGTACTATAACATAAAACCACTTCGACAGTGATAGAATAGACCACCTTAAAGGATTCTCTAATGATCAAAAGTTACTGTCATTTGTGGAAAATATAAAAATATAAAGTTTTAGGTGAATGTAGACAAAGGAGTTATGATTTTTTGACTCTTTTATGAAGTCTGATACTCGAAGTTTCCATCATTACATTTGCTGATTTTTTTTTTTGAAAATATAAAAGCTGCAGTGGACCCATGCCTGACCTTCAGCTCCAAGATGTCTAACATTTCTGTTTCCTAATAGTTAACAATTCACCATGGCTGTCGAGGGAGGAGCAAGGTGGCTGGAGGTTCTAATAGTCACTTAGGGGAATATTTTGTTTTGTTTTTTTTTTGGTTATATATTTTTTCTCAGTACTTGAGACACAGCTTTAAGATTTTTCTTTTAGCTGTTGAATGAATTTTCTTGTTAGAAAGACAGTTCATTGGTGATTTTTGAGTGGGCAGAAATTAACGGAATGCTGGCAGAGATGTTCTTTCAGCAAGATTTCATTTTTTCTCTTTTTGTATGTGAAAGGTGGACTATTGGTTAGAAATATTTGGCTTAAGTAATTTAATTGGAACTCGCAGAGAAAATTTAGAGCAACAACTTTATTTAAGAAAAAAAATCCAAGGATATTTAGATCTCTTTACTTTCAAGGGTGGCTACATCTCAGACAGCAAGCTGATTTTTTTTTTAAAGTTTAGTAGGCAATAGAAATTTACTACTTGTAAATGGTAGATAGAATCCATAGTTTTAAAAAAGCCAAGATCTCTCTTTGTTTACAGCAAGAATAAAACCAGAGTTAAATCTTCCCAAGCTGCAGTTACCTATTGATTACAAAGGCAACAGTGTTCCTGTTTGGGAAAGTGGGATTTTATGCAGACACGGGAGAGAAAAGGCACCATTTATGTTTCCTTTGTAAAAAACAAGACAAACTACTCAACAGAGAGCCTTAAAAAAACATCCCAGCCTGGCTTACTCCTTTCCTACCTACCTCTTCTCTTCCCAGCAGTTTTCTTTAAGGATGCAAGAAAAGAAGCATCCCCTAAAACTCATAGGACCCCCCCCACCCCTACCCCCCACTCACACACAAGCACTCACATACCAGACAAAGGATGCAAAGTTTGTGGGCTACCCTCCTCCACTTTAGGGGAGAGGAGCCTGTGGCTGAAACTTGGGTCCTCTTTAGGAAGATTCAGCTTCAGGACAGAGCAATGAACTCAAATATCAGAGCTTCTTAACACCACTGTTACCCTTGAGCTTCCCCCCAAAATAGTCTCTCAAATACCTCAAGCAGAGGCATTACTGGGTGGCATAGTCTGACCTGGGGGTAGGTTGTTGGACTGGCCCACAGGGAGACTGCTCAATCCTAGACACAGTTTGTGTCTGGCAAACTGACCGGACTCAGGACAGTTGCCATTGCCAGAAGCAAACCTTGGAGCCAAAGTTCCGACAGGACCACTTGGAAATGGAGACAGTGCATAGCAGGGCAGGGCATGTTGTATGGAGAAAGTGACATGCTTACAGGCAAAGGGCAAAGCCAAGTTTAATGGCAGCTCCTCCTCCAGCAGAGTCTGTTCCAATATGCTCAGTTTAACAGCCCCCACACAAAGGGAAAGATGATTTGATGCTCCCTCGCTCCACCTCTTAATAGAAGTTCAACTATTAGAAGACTTCTAGATAGCCAAGATCTCCTCTCTCTCTATACCCCTTTCTAGTGGGAATACTGGCCACTGAACCTTGAAGGGACTTCTTATTTTATCTTTAAGGAACAGCCGCTGAGGTTGGTATGGGACAATTCTTTGATAGCAGAGAATGCGAAAGTGAGGAAAGTGACGGTAAGAGGTAAGTAGAGAGGCAGAGGGAGGGCTAGAGACCAATGATTTTTTCTCTACCAGTAGTTTCCTCCAGGCTGCCTCAGGAGAGTCATCTTGGGTTAGAGCTGGTGAACTATCCTGGGCAGTCTGGCAAGCCTGATGTTCTCTGAGACAAAGGTGTGGATTCACACTGAATACCTAACTTATAAACAGAGTACTAGCCCTTGCTTTAAATCCTTCAAGCTGGTGGGGCAGCCAGGTGTCTCCAACGGGAGCCTGACAGTGAAGCCACAGGAGTAGCGCGATCAAGGTGAAGCACTGGGAAGCTGCACTCCCTTTGACACTCCGTAGCTTAAGAGTTTATGCTGCTCTTCAGCATTTAGTGCAGAGGACCAACTGCAGTAGCACCTGGCTTCTGATCCTCAGAGAGCTTGAACCTAGTCGTGGGGGAGGGGCATTACTAGGTGTAGGGGAGGAGAAAAAGTTAAACTGCTAACTGAGAGCTTCAGATGGAAGTGAAGGAAACCGAAAGGAAACTCTGTGAGATCGTGAGGTGAGTCCGAACAAGAGCAACAAAAATCCAACTTCTCACTAAGTAAAGGCGCTCTGCTCACCAGTTTCTGTACTACAGTTTCTGGAAAGAATCTGGATAGTGGAGCATGTGACTATCCTGTGACTGGGACAATCAGCTGTTGTCACTGTGCACAAGCACACAGAGATCCTAACTTCCAGTGCGCCGGTCAATCAAGACACTCACCAAGACACCTTTGTCCTTGATCTAGAGTCCTGTTCTCCTATCCCTATGGGTAATGAACAGCTTCTCTCCACCCCTTTTTGTCCTGCCTTATCCTACACAGTTCAGGGCTAATGCTGATGACCCCAGCATCTGTATGCCTTCAAGGTCAAGATGGGCCTAGAGCTCCTCAAGAATGACCAGGGTGCGGGTCGGGTCATGCCCACTCCTCCGTAAAGGGAGTACGGACAGTGAGTGCATCAGAGCAGGCAGCCGGGTGGATGAAGATTGGCATTTTGGGGCCCTATTCTAAGCGTCCTGCTCAAAAGCACTTCAGTCCAAGATGCAAGGAGGTCTGGAGTTGACTGTCGCCTATTTTTGTTCTGGAGGGACTTGTGAATCAGAGAGAAAAGCCACCATAGGAACGCAATACATCAAAGAAGAGAAGCTTAGATGTAGGGGCTGGGTATCCAGACATACGCAGATGTCCAAGTCAGGAGGGCATCCGGTGGCCTCATTAAGAAAAGAGGGAAATTGTGCCCCACTGTAAAGTAAGAAAGGTCTGAGACACAGAGCAAGAAACTTGTACCACAGAGATCTACAAATTGACTCCTCAAGCCCTCTGGCCAGCTGCTCAGGTAGCTCTGAATCTTGGAGTCAGATCAGGGAACTCAGCTATGTCTTCCCAGCGGGCCACTTGGCCCTGTGGCGGCACTGACAGTAGTGGTCCTGTCCAGAAGGTGCACTTAGCGTTAGCTCCTGTTTTGGTCCTTTATCTCACAAAAGAACTTGATCCCCTGGTTTCTCCTATGTGAGTAATACGGCCTTCACTCTCTAGAACTTTCTCCTATCAACTTTTTTTTTTGGGGGGGGTGTGGGGGGATGGGCCCAGCCAGACTGAAGAGGAACGGATCCGGGAACAGGGGACCCAAGGAAGGTCCAGGCATAAGCATCTGCTTCCAGTTCGTGCGAGCATACAGTGTTTACTATTTCTGGGAAGGGACGCGCCTATAGACTGGGATGCTCCTGCGTCTGGCAGCCTGGCCCAGTGTGATCCCCACTTAAGCCAGGGAGTTCACCTCTGGCTAGCGACCACGGCGGGACACGAGCTTTCGGGTGCCTCTACCCAAAGTCACTCTGCTTCCTGCTCTCTATCTGGTGTCCTGTGGCGCACTGGAGAGCGACGCGCAGAAAAGATTTCAGAGCAAATCCAGAACTGGGAGACGGGATGAGCACTGTCCCTCATTTCCAAAAAGCGCCCTCCCGCGTCCTGCTGAAATCCCCGAGCCTTCCACACCTTCCCTCAACTTTACAATCCCAGGTCATTAGCAGTCCCACCTGCGAACCGAACTCACGGAGCTGCGGGTAGCCAATCTCTCTTCCCCTGGGCCAAGAGCTCTCCCCTCCCCCAAAGCTCCCGGTCTAGCTAGAGTTGTCCTGCTCTGGGCGCCCGCGGGCTCGCTTACCTCGCATGATGTGGCCGCTGTCCTGCTCCGCGTAGTCATGAAGCTCCCAGCCCGAACCCCAGAGAACCCAAAAATCCCGCTCAGTACGAGGGAAGAAGGCGGTCGGCGAAGAGCTGCTCCGTTGAGAGAAGCATCCCTTTAGGCAGACGTCGTGGCCACAGGGTGACGGTGGCCGCCGCCGCTATGCTAACAGTTTTGATGCTGTTGCTGATGACTGTTTCTGATGGCTGTTTGTTTGTTTTCAGGCAGGGTAGAAAAAAAATGTCCTAGCTGGCTGGTGCCTGGGTTTTGTTTTGCTTTTGTTTGTTTGTTTGTTTCTTTTTTCTTTCTCTCCAATGTGCTTGCTTTAAAAAAAAATGCCACCGCCTCGGGCTCGGAGATTTCTTTTGTGATCACTTAGACTGAGGAGGAGGAGAAGGGCAGCGGCAGGAGGAGGAGTTGGTGGTGGTTTTGTTAGTTACAAAGAAGAGGGAGAATTATCAAGAGGGAAAAAAAGGAAACAGAAAAGAAAGAAAGGCGGCATGGATGGCAGAGCATGTGCGTTTTCACATGACATCTGTGCCTGTTAGCGGATCCACAATGTAAATTTTCACTGTTCAGTTGCAGAGAGAAAGGGAGCGAGAGAGAAAGAGGAGAGAGGTGGAGAGAGCGAGCGCAGAAGAGGCTTATACGCGAGGGCGGGTTTGGCCGGACTTCCTGGCCCCGCCTCCTGTCAGCACCAGGGCCAATCAGCGTCCCGCAGCGCGTGGAGAGGCTGGGAAGGCGGGGGAGGGGACGCTCTTGGGGACAGGGGGCCGGGCTATGAGCTCTGGCGTCCCCAGGATGTGCGGACCCAGACTGGGAACTAGAGAAGGTCCTATCTGACGTCCGATCTGGGCCGAGCTTAGCGCGCCCGAGAGAGTGAGACAGATCTGAAGAGTGACGTTCACTTCTGACTCCAGTAGTTAGAAAGGGACACTGGCCAGTCAGTTCTTTGGAGGGAAGAGTCTAGAGGAGCCGCTGGGCTGCACCCTCTTTCCCTCTCTCACTGCAGGAGTCCTGAAAGAGTTTTGTATTTACAGGCGCGCTTTGAAGAGTCTCTTTCCCATAACGTTCGCTCCTTTGGCAGGGTGTTTACCTTGTCAGGACGCTTCTGCCTTAGAGGTAGACTACAAAACCACACCCCTCTAGTTTCCTACAGCTTCTTTTAAAGGCTGTTGAAACGTTCCTCACTCCTCACTCTAACATTAATAACTAATGCTGAGCCTCAGATCTGTCCTTCTTCTCTCTCCCTCTTCTCCTTCTCTTTCTCTCTCTTCCTTTCTCAGCAGTCCCAGGTTCCTTTGTCAAGGACAGGGGTTTCTTTAGCATTTGGAAGCCCTCCGACCGACCCTGCTTGCAGGACTTAAGGACAGCTCGTTTGGCTTTTTTGTCACCTTAGTGACTGGACACTTGGCAAAGAGCCTGGACTAGAAAGCAAGACTGTGGTACTGGTTTAAAGAGGAAGACACTTGGCTAGTAGCTCTCCAGAGACATTTAGGAGAGCTTGGTACTAAAAGAGCGGTCATGTTACTGCATTCTTTATACGAAATTTGTCACCTATGACAATTTACTTGTGTTCTGAAAAACAAAACAAAATGAAGCACAGGTATCAGAACTTTTTTTTTTTGGCACAGTTTCATTCTTTGTAGATGAAACAACCCACACAATATAGATGCATGACATCGATCTCCTTCCGTGTAGTTGAGGACTGCTTGAAAAGTTTTATTAATTGATCATCATCATAAGACAGGAAGTGTAAAAGTTTGCTTGATCGTTTTTGAAAGCACAGAGACAGGACTCAATGTCACAGTCATTCGAAAAGGTCTCCTCAACATTCTCCGTACCCAAATAACTTGACTTTTTTTCTTTTGTCAGTATTTATTCATACTGCTTTTGGTAACATACAATAAGTTGTAGAATTTGGGGTCCTTCAGTCTTCTGTACACTGAACACCATCAATTAGTTGCCTCTCCAATAAGAAATGTACTACTTCCTGAAACTTCTGTCAGTGTTTAACGAAAACAGTTCTGCTGTAGGCCGTTCCATTTGTACACCAATGTGTAATTTAGGAACAGTGTGTGGAAAAAGTAAACGTTGATTGAGTCGTTAATTAAATGAAATGAACAAAGGAAGTTCCTATTCAGGAAAGCTACTCCTCATAAATACCTTTCTCCTAGATTTTTAATTGACACAGTAGTTAATCTTTTAAGATAATATTTAAGGCTCCCTGGTTTTTATCATTTTTAATCAAGTAAAATATATTCATCATAACTACATTAAAGCTGTAGTAAGTTATGCCTAATTTAGTTGCTTCATTAAAAATTACTGCATATAAAGTAGTCAAGAAACAAATTGTGACTATATAATTTTAATTTTATGAGCTTCAAGCAGAGTCATAGGAATACTGAAAATTTAAAGCCCTTTGTAAATATTGTAATTGCTATTGTTATTATTTTCTATTTCTCCTTAAAGAGGAATTTCAAAACTCCAAAAATTTTAACTCTTTTAATGTATTCTTAAGTTTCTAATAAATTATTGAATCCTGAAATACATTTTTATTGATGAAATATCTCTAGCCTTCAAAAAAGACAGTAAACACATGTATGGAATTAACTCTCCTGTTCACATTTTTATGTGA
Source organism: Grammomys surdaster (assembly GCF_004785775.1). Classification (NCBI taxonomy): domain Eukaryota; kingdom Metazoa; phylum Chordata; class Mammalia; order Rodentia; family Muridae; genus Grammomys; species Grammomys surdaster. The sequence continues at coordinate 1,498,044 of NW_021604643.1, read as the reverse complement.
TTTCTGTTTCATTAATCCAATACTACACTCTTTCTGCTTTATTTATATTTCTTGATTTTCTTCAAGTATTTTTGAAAATATATTAATTATAAATAAAGACATCTCAAATTTCTAAACTCTCTACATATGGTGATACAAAAGTATTTATTTTCTTTTTATAGTAACATAAGCATTTATCTTTGCTTGTTATATGGTGATCTAAGAAACATTTGGGGCCCTGCTGAAAGTTTTTAAAAGGAGTTTTCAATGTGTCTATAACTTTTACACTAAACTCAACTGAATGAAACCCATTTGGGAAAAATCCTGAATATTCAAAATTCTAATTAAGGAAGACAGCACTTTCTAAGAACATATACAATACTTATATATCATATGATGGTTTTATAACATATCTTGTAACAAATGTTTATACTTACAGTGGTATAGCAATAATTTTATCATAAAATATTCTTGTTCACATAAAATAGAGTGTGAGTAATTTTATTAGAATGATTATGAAACTGAGTAATTATAGGCTTTATGCTCTGCTTTGGCTCTGGGCCTTGAGGACATTTTGTTGGTGTATCAATTTTGATTAATTTCAATGGTAATTAGTCACAGGACACTGTTCTCAATATCAAGCACAGATATGATTTTACTTAGGATTGTATGTGAATCTGTTGTCTGTAATGTTGGCACTCTTTAGGTAAGGCCTCGGAGTGTTAATGGCAAATTGTGTCCTAAAGGAAACAGGGCTGTAATATAAGTCAGCCATGTAAGGTGAAGAGAGCATTTAGGATGATGGCAACCCAAAAAGGCTTGGGGGAAAAAAGATGCAGTGATTCTTTATATTCGGTACTTGGTTAGTCTGTACACAGAGAGTGTTTATATAGTTATAAATCTTGGAGGGATGTTGGCAATGCTGGCGCTTATACTAGGAATGACTTAAAGTTTGTTTCTCTCTTTTTTTGAATGTTTCTAGCCACTTTATTAATAGTAGTAAAAATTAGAAGAAACCCAAATACAAATCAATCGTTGAATAGGTAATTATATACATCCCCATAATGAAATATTACTCAACAGTTAAGAAAATGTTGATAGGAAATAATCTGTGATCTCACAGGTAGCATTCTCAGTAAAAGAGTTTAATTTTTATCTCTTATGTAATTACCACTTATATAATGTCCAACAACTACAACAAAGCAAAGGAGAACAGACTGGTGTTTCCACGGAAGAAAGCTGGGTAAAGGTGGGCTGGGTAGCAGTGCTGACATGAATGGACAGTATGAAGGTGTCCTTTGTGACAATTGAACAGATCAGGGTCCTAACAGCAGTGACACCTTCATGAATATTACTAGACAATGTTAGACACAATTAAACATAGTCATACACATACAAATAAAAAATCTACACAGAGGTCACTGGGCTCAGTCTGATGGTTGGCTGTGAGCATCTGCATCTGTATTAGTCTGTGCTGGCAAAACCTCTCTGGGGACAGCCACATCAGGCTCCTGTCAACAAGCACATCTTGGCATCAGCAATAGTGTTGGGGTTTGGTGTCTGCAGATGGGATGGATCCCTAGGTGGGGTGGTTGCTAGATGGCCTGAAAGTTTGCTTCTATTTGGCATACTTCAGGAGGCTGTGTCACTAGGAAAGTTATAAAAGAGATATATAGATACCTTTGAATATTATAAAGGCCAGTGAACAAAAAGAAACTTTCACATGAGTCTATTGAATATGCAAAAATGAAGTACTGATGTTCATGCTTATGAATGCATTGAAGAAAGGGATGAACAGGTTCTGATGAAGATACTTGGGTATAAATTTCTGTTCTAGGTTGGATATTCTCTGGAATACCTCTAAAGAGCCTTTGGGGTTCCAGACCTGCACTGCTTTGGTTGTGGCTTCTGAGTAGTGATCTGCTTTCTACCTGAGAAGGCAAACCCTCAGGGTATAGGACCAAGGGTTTTCCTGAAGTCAAGGTGTACTTCTGAGATGGCATAGATCCTGGGCTGTTACAGCATCCCCTTTTCCAGTGGATGCTAAGAGCAAATGGAGACAAGAATTTCTTGTATTTTAAACCCCTTAAAATTTAGGGAAGAAAATATAAAGGTTGAGATTGCTTAAATGACTATAAAAGTAAATCTACTTTCTTTTATATTCATTAATATATTTTACTAACAAAATCTTATATAATCTGTTAGTATTTTCAATTCTACTCTCTTTTAAAGTAAGAATACAGATTTGACAAGTATGCAAAGTGAAGAAAGGAAATATATATATAAAATCTGTAGTTTGTGGTTTATAATAAATTAGGGAAGGTAGCATGGGCTAAATAAAACACAAATTAATCTCAATATCAAGAATAGAAATGAGGAAGGTGGGGCACAGGGAAAGAAAACATGCACAGGTTAAAAAAATGAAGAGAGAAAAGGAGCTAATATTTGATTTATAGGACTAATCATCTAATTTCTGCCCCTCTCTAGAGCTTGCCTTTCATGTATTATATCACCCCGCCCCAAACCCAATAAAGCAACAAAGGCTTAGAAAGCTAAGTGGACTGTCAAAGAATACATATCTGAATATGCTGGATTCACAGTTCAAAATAAGATATAACAATTAAAATGTAAATTTCAAGAGTATGAGGAGTGCTTCGATATGATTTGCTATAGTGCTAAATAGACAGAGTTTAACATTTTCCTTGGCAGAAGCTGATTGTTGAAACACAGAAGTGAATCAAGAAACAGACATTTGAACCTAGCCCTGCACAGTACAGCCTCTATTTACTAAATTATAGTGAATGCAGAACACTGACTCTTGATTTGAAAAATAAAAGGATAGGGTGAAAAATTTATCAAACAATAATAGCCATATCATGTTCATCACACAATTTAGAAATAAATTTGTAATAAATATTTCATATCAGAGATAGTGTCAGCCGGAATTAAGCTTGCAACAGTAATGAGGGGGGAAAAGGCAAGTCTGATTCAGCACACATTTTGCAGATGGAAACTGATGTCTCTTGATGATTACAAGGGACAAGGTGGTTGGGGTCGGGGGAGTGAAACTACGGCTTCATGAGTCAGAAGAGTAAAGAGCCTGAGAAGAATGATCATTACCCAGGATAAGCAAAGTGTGGGGGAGTCTTTAAATAGGTTACATTGAGATAAGCTTGAGTCTTCTGTACATCCCCCGTAATATCCATGAGAGTGTTGTGTATACAGAGTTAGGGAGAAAAGCTGGTTAATGTGAAAGGGAAAACCAGAGGACATTCAAAACTAAGGCGAACACAAACACTATGCAACTGACGTGAAACTACAAAAAGGACTAGAATTACATTTATATATACTTATCTAAGGTTGTGGACAGAGACAAGGTTCTCTAAAGTTAGTTCTTTATGCTACATAAAGAAAAACATGTATTCTTTTATGTATAAGTCAAAAAGAAAACACTGAATGGCAGAAGATTCCCAAACAAATCAACAATCTGCAGGAAATATCTGTAACGTAGCTGACAGGAAAAGATTAACAGCCTTCATAAACAAATCAATACAAAAGTACAATGTAATAAAAACTATCCAAACTGGCGTTAGTAGAGGAGAAAGCGGTCATAACTGAGAGTCTATTTTTTTGGCCTTAAGAGTTTATCCTTCATTTATTGCCCCACTAGTGCTATGCAAGGGGGACTTTTTTTCCCCAGATTGCTTGTCAAACTTTAAGGAAACTTTAGCATGTTTGGTAAAATATGAATTAAAATATAAATGTAATATTTCATAAAACTTCATCATAGCTGATATCCTCCAGGATTTATATTGAATTGTTTATTCTTCCTTTCCTTCAGAGCCTCATTCAGCCAAGCTAGTAAACCTTTCCTGCCTGCATGGGAGGATATTTGCAGGTTTTATCTGGCCACCCTGATACTTGCTTCTACTCCATCAATTTTCCAGCTATTTAAAAAAGAACTTTCAATGATATAAGTCTGGTATAGTTTTCCCATTAAAAGAATAATCCATACCCCTTATCTTGGCTTATAATATGCACTAGGGATTGCCTTGAAACCCTATTTCATTATTTAAAGTGCCCCGAGCCTTTTCAGGTGTATTTCTATCTAGGCAACATATAAGGAAGTTACCCTAATTCTGAATTTCAGTTGACATAAATGTCACATTACTCAGGAAAAGTCCTCCCTTCATGTCTCTATTCAAAGTGCACTTGTTTGTGACTTTTTGTTAGAGCATATGTTTGCCTTCTCTATAGCTCAGAGTTTTTGATGTTGTACTTTCATTTATTATCATTAAACAAAAGGTATAAATAAATTTTAACCAATATTAATTTCACAATACAGAGAGAACATAGCATTATTTTACTTTTGCCTATATGATGACTGATTCTTAGTATGCTTACTAAAATTTTGTCCAATGAGCTGCTAACTTAAACTCGGATTAATGTACACAAGCCATGCTACTTTGAAAGATTGTTTCACACATTGGCTAAGATGTCTCCCTACATCATAGTTACCTTAAAAGCCATGAGGAACAAAAGTTGTGCTTCTCAAAGCAACTGAAATATATAGTAACACTTAAAGTGCATTTTTTTCTATAGCAAAATGAAACAGTAAAAAGAAAGCAAACACTTTTTAAAGTCTCACATCTAATTAGCAGTGTAACTGCTATCTGGTTACTTATTATGTATCCTATACTTATATTTATGTTACAGTCTCACATTGATTTTCTAACCCTCAGTGGGTACCCAGAGTTTAAGACCAGAAGGCTTTAGTTGGTTATTTAAAGCTCCTGTATCTATTTCCTCTCTAATAGGTAGAAACACAGCAAGAAGGCAGTTAGCTGTCTGTAAACTTGGAAGAAGGCTTTCATCAGAGTCCGAGTCTGGCCAGTGTCTTGAACTTCAACTTCTGAGCTTCCTAAATTGTGAGGAAAAAAAATGTCTATACTTGAAACCATCACATCTGTTGTCTTGGTATAATGGGCTGAGATGACTGAGACACTGTCTGGAGTTCCGTGTGTGTGTGTGTGTGTGTGTATATACACATGTGTATTGGGAGGGAGATAGGAAGTGTGCAAGCTAAGGCTAATAGGTCCAAAAGGATAAAGGGAGACAAAATGACATAGTGCTTAAAACTTTATAATCAAATCATTTGTTTTATGAATTGGTAGTAGCCAACCTTTTAATTTAGATCATTTTAAAAAGTTGGCTTCTCTGTCCTACTCCTCAACTACTTCTACAAGGTTAATAAAAACAACTCATGTTACCCTCCTTAATGTTTATTTACTACATTATTTTCTTCCAGTTTGATTTCCCTCAATTACTGTAGTTCCCGTCTTACCCCCTTTCTTTATTATTTCAATCAGTAATTTTGAAATATTTTCTTTTCATTCTGTTAATATCCTGATTTGGCCAAATCTCACTGTTCTTTCCGTAATGCCCTGTGATGGTTAATCTTGAATGCCAACTTAATGGGTTGGGAAGCTGTTGGGAGCCGACATCTAGCTGAAAGCGGCTATCATCTTTACAGCCATCTCGAGCCATATATCCTGACAAGAGATTTGTTTTCAACAGCCCACAACAGCTGAGCACACTCTAATAAACATCTTGTTTTTCTCACATATCTTGTTTTGCTGTTTAGTGCCGCCAGCTGCAAGGCACACATGGTCTCCATGCTGCTGGGTGCACGTGGTCTCCTCACTGCTAGCTAGGCACACGTGGTCTCCTCACTGCTAGCTAGGTGCACATGGTCCCCTCACTGCTAGCTAGGCGCACGTGATATCCACGCTGCAAGGCACATGATGTAGTGCCTTCAGCTGTGCTTGTCCACGAGGGCAAGGCACGTGGTAAAGGGTATAAATACCCAGGATTTCCTTCCAATAGAGAGACTTGATCAGACTCCCTGTCTTGTCTCCATTCTTCGCGTCTCTGTCCCCACTCTCTCTCTTGCTAGGCCCTGACCCTCAGATAGGAGCAGCAGAATGGGCAGTTACAAAGTAGCCTGCAGAATGTGAGGCAGCTCAGGCGCCTACAAAGTGGCGATCAACAGGAGGCGGCAAGAAAGAGAGGCCCAGTGAGGGACATTACCATGAGGGATGTTACCAGAAGAAGGATCGACTGAAACTTCAGAAGTGAAACAGAGGTGATTTCGGCAGGAAACTGCCATGTGGAGACCAGTAGGTCATAATAATGATAATGAGGCAAGAAATAAGTCAGCCTGAATTTAACTTTTTGTTTTTGTTTTGTTGTTTGCTGCTTACGTGTATTAATTGTTTGCTTTTGTTTCGCTGTTTAAATGCCGTCTTTCATGTTCAAAAGAAAAAGAAAAGCATAGAATCCAAAATACGACCAAAGGTTGAAGTAATTGATTTGTCAGAGCCAGATTGTGCTGACCGAGAGGAAGAGGCAGCCAAATATTTCGACCCTAAATGACCTTCTTCCCGAAGAACCCCTCCCGCTGCTCCTCCACCTCCAGAGACTCCTGCTATGGAGATGGCAGTTGTAGATCACAGAAAGGAGTTCCAGGACAAAATTTCTTTTCTTAAACAGCAAATAGAATTAGAGAAAGAGTATCGGGACTTAATTAATCAGTTATAAAAATTAAGGACAGGGAAGATGTCTCGAGAGGGCAAGGCTAATTGCGAAAATCACCCAGGTCCTTGTGTTCCTCAACCTGGAGTCCAAAGGGAGCCCTTGTCCTCTGGTTTTAGTACAGATCAGCCAGAGGAGGGAGAGGCTGAGGTTTTCCCTGTATCAGAGACTAGAGACGGTCAAGGGGTTGCATGGAGACATCATAGAGGGTTTAATTTTCAAATTATTAAAGAATTAAAAAATTTGGTGGCACAATACGGTGCCACTGCTCCCTTTACTCTTGCAATCTTAGAATATGTTGCAGAGGAGTGGCTGACTCCTGGTGATTGGAATACTCTAGTGAGAGCAGTTCTTAGCAGTGGTGACTATCTTATTTGGAAATCAGAGCATCATGAGAACTGTAAAGAGACAGCTAGGAGAAATATTCAGGCAGGTAATGGTTGGTCCTTTGATGCCTTAGTAGGAGAAGGACAATTTGCTTCTAGTGATAACCAGATGCAATATGACCCAGGCTTATTTGCTCAAATTCAAAATGCAGCCATGAAGTCTTGGCTCAAACTCCCGGTAAAGGGAGACCCTGGTGCATCTTTGACCTCAGTCAGACAAGGGCCTGACGAATGATTTTCTGATTTTGTTCATCGATTAATGTCAACAGCAGGAAGGATTTTTGATAATGCAGAGACAGGTGTAGATTATGTGAAACAATTTGCATATGAAAATGCAAATCCTGCCTGCCAAGTGGCCATTAGACCCTATAGGAAAAAGACAGACCTTACTGGGTATATCAGACTCTGTTCTGACATAGGGCCCTCTTACCAACAGGGCTTAGCTATGGCAGCTGCCATGCAAGGACAATCAGTAAGAGATTTTTTGGCAAGTAGAGACAAAAAGGCTTATTTTAATTGTGGCAAGCCTGGACACTTTGTAAAAGATTGCAAGGCAGAAAATGAGTTAACCCAGAGACACTCTAGAAAACAGCCTGGGCTATGCCCACGTTGCAAACATGGAAGGCATTGGGCTAGTGAATGTAGGTCCAAGACCGATGCACAAGGAAACATCCTTTCCCATAATCAGGGAAATGGGAACAGGGCCAGCCCCAGGCCCCGAACCAATACAAGCCAAAACAGGCTTATGGGGAAGTCAGTTTCATATCAGCAAACAACAACCCCTTTCTGAACTTAGTTGAGCAACACCAGGAAGCGCAGGACTGGGCTCAGTTCTGCCACCCACGCAGTATTAACCCCAGAAATGGGACCTCAGGCCTTACCCACTGGAGTGTTTGGACCACTCTATCCAAATATGTTTGGCCTGATAGTGGGAAGATGCAGTGCTACTATGCAGGGACTACAATTTTTTCCTGGAGTTATAGACAGTGATTATCAAGGCGAGATTAAGGTAATGGCCAAGGCAATACAGAATATAGTCACCATTCCTACAGGAAGGAGGATAGCCCAACTATTGTTACTTCCATTGATCTCTACTGTTCATAAATATAAGAGTCCTAAGAGAGAGGATCAAGGCTTTGGTTCCTCTGATGCATACTTTGGTTCCTCTGATACTCAAATGGCAGATGCCGAATGCTGGCTGCCAGAGAGACTGATTAAACAAATAGACAACAATAACAATTCCAGAAAGAGAAATCCCCTGGGAAGCATATCTTTTCTTTACAGGAAACATGAAGATGCTTCACTGGAGCAGATCAACCAGCATATCTGACTTAAAGTTCTCAGTGCAGAAGAAGACATCACCACCCGCACCTCCAGGGTGGCTCTATTAGACTCTTGGTTCCCTGATTTATGATTTAGTGGAGTACATTATTTAGACCCAAGAGAGAACCCATTACCACAGTTACTATAGTTGTTTTTTGGGTTTGAGATTGATTGGAGCAGGGACAGAGATTTCCTTACTTGTTTTGTTAAGATCAAAGTTATGATCAGTTCTGTACTTATACAGATTTAGATTTAGAAAATAGTGCTACAGAATAGAAGAGGCTTATACTTTTTGCTCCTCCAATAGAGGGAGTTGTGTGCTACCCTTAAAAAAGAGTGTTGCTCTGAGGCAGAATGGTTTACACCAACCATTCCGACAGCATTAAGTCTCTTGTCTCTCGGGTTCATGCTGTTCAACAGACTGATGGCTTTTGTAAGACAACAGATAGACCCTATTCAAATGAAATCCATACAGGTCCATTATTACAGGCTGGAAATAGGAGACTCTAAAACCTCTGTCATCAAGACTGACAAGGATTAACCCCTAACTAACGTGCTAAGCTGGATAGTCAATGACGGGTAAGAGAACACCTCGAGACCCTTGCCCCTAACTGGGAGGCCTCATCGTCCTAAGACAGGAGCTCAAGCAATGGCTGTTGAGAATCCAGAGACAGGAAAGGGAGGCTGGGGTCCTTTGTTCCAACCTAAGACAGGCATGGTTTCCATAAGTTTTCCCAGCCTTCCCTTTTAAAAACAAATTTAAAAAGGGGGACCTGTTGGGAGCCGACACCTAACTGAAAGCGGCTATCATCTTTACAGTCATCTCGAGCCATGTACCCTGACAAGAGACTTGTTTTCAACAGCCCGCAACAGCTGAGCACACTCTAATAAACATCTTGTTTTTCTCACATATCTTGTTTTGCTGTTTAGTGCTGCCAGCTGCAAGGCACACGTGATCTTCACGCTGCTGGGTGCACGTGGTTTCCACGCTGCTGGGTGCACATGGTCCCCTCACTGCTAGCTAGGCACACGTGATATCCACGCTGCAAGGCACATGATGTAGTGCCTTCAGCTGTGCTTGTCCACGAGGGCAAGGCACGTGGTAAAGGATATAAATACCCAGGATTTCCTTTCAATAAAGAGACTTGATCAGACTCCCTGTCTTGTCTCCATTCTTCATGTCTCTGTCCCCACTCTCTCTCTCTTGCTAGGCCCTGACCCTCAGATAGGAGCAGCAGAATGGGCCATTACAAAGTGGCCCACAGAACGTGAGGCAGCTCCGGAGGCTACAGGAAGTACCAACGAGATTAGTAGCATACATCTCCCAGTGAGTCTCTGAGAATATGTCCAGGGATGATTAAGGCACTGGGGAAGAACTGACCTGAGTGTGGACAGAATCATTCCGTAGACTGGGGACCTAGATGATAGGAAAGGAAATCAGAAAACCTATTACAACAGCAGTCCACTCTCTGTGCTTCAGGGCTGCCCACTGCATGAGCTGCTTGTGTTCTACATCCTCCTGTCCTAGTATACAGAACCCTCTGAAAACCTGAGCCAAGATAAATTTCCTTAAGCTGTTTTTGTCAGAGGATTAGGACAGCAGCAGAAGGTCCAATACACATCCCTAGAGAAGAAAATTATATGTCTGTGGTTTCTTAAGACTAATATCAGCTAGTAAGTGTCTCATCCCAGCTAACACTAGGACCGGAAGCACCAAACTGTAGTAAGCAGTCAACCCTGATTTCCAGTATTCCACTAGGTTCATTGTCATTCATTGTAACACTATGCATATTTAAGCCTCTTCAAAATAGCTTTGCCATTAATTTATATCACACACATTCCATTCAATTGCCCCCAACTTTAAATTTTTTACTTTTCCAGCATTTTCATGTTTCCTCTTGGGATATTTTCAAGCTGCTGTTTCTTGGTCCTTTTTGGTAGACTGATGCTCTTAAATGTTCTCAGGCACTGATGTCATAGGAATGTTTTTATTGCTTTACTTTTAAAATATGTTTTTCCTTCCTGGTAACTTTGTTTTTAATATGTTATTCATACTATTCTGTTGTCTTCTGTTTTATATGATTCTGAGTAAGAGTCAGGTGTAAGATTGTCCCTTTGAAGAGAATGTATATCTTCTTATGGTCCCACTTGTGACTTTTTCTTTTGTTCTTGTTTCTTGGCTGTTCTACTGTGATGGTCTTAGGAATGATTTTTTTCCTTCTCTTTTCATTTTTTAGTAAGAGAATATTCCTTTGAAATATTTTATTTTTATATTTAAGCATGTGTGTGTGTGTGAGAGTGTGTGTGTATTTGAACACACTAATGCAGGTGCTTCTAGAGGCCAAAGAAGGTATCATTTTCTCCAGAATTGGAATTACAGGTGGTTGTGAGCTGTCTGATATGGGTGCTGGGAACCAAACTCAGTCCATGTGGAAGAGCAATATGGATGTGATTTGTGAATTCAATCTTTCATCAGCTGGGATGTTCTTGATATTCACTCCTTCACACAACCCTGGCCCCATTCATTGGATTTCCTTCTAGGGTGGATATGGTATTCTGTGCATGCTAAAGCTTTTCATTCTGCCTCACATACCTTTCACGTTTCAGTGTAACTTATATCTGTTTGGCTTCCCAGACTCCACCAGGACATTTGTTACATAACTATTATCCAACTAATATTTCTCAGCTATTTCTTGTTTCATACTTTGTTGATAGATATATCTGTTAATTATTTTTGTTATTTCATTTTTTTTGTCTCAGAATTTTCATTTGCTTCTTCTACACACATTCCAGTTATCTGCTGAAATCTATTATCTCATCATCTGTTCCCTTTAACATATGAGCATTGAATTAATTTAAATCCCATGACTGATAGTTTGTATCTGGGTCACTGCTTCAGTTTGTGTATCATTAGTTCATTAGACAAAGTCTTTTATTGAAACTATAACCACAATCTATAAAATTTAAAATATCCTGGAGTGGTATAAACTTTATGTTTTATGGTAGTGGTCTGATTAGATTTTGTGTTGGTATGTTTGAATATCCTGTGCTAATTGATTGCTTTTCAAAAATGGTGGTTTATTAGGTTCTTAATTTTTACGTGCACAAAGTTCAAACTTTGTACATGGTGCTACCATCTAGCTATACTGTGACTGAAGGAGGAGGGGAGACAGAGATGGATGTGTGAGGAGAAACATGGACCCAAGAGCAGAGCTGGCTCTTTTACACATCATTTCTTCAGAAAAGAATTGGCCAGCCAAGAACCACACTAATCCAATCTGGAGGCGGGATCCTCATGATTTATTAACTTCTTCCATCATCTCTCAATACTCATGCATCTCATAGCCCCATCACAGCTACAAACACATTTCCTGCATATGAACCATTGAACAAAGCCCATAACAATGGAGATTGCCTCAATTCTGGGGGAAAAATGGAATGATCAATGACGGGAGAGATGAAGACTGATTTGAAGACTTGAATTAAAAAATGTTGAAATACTGGTGCATATATATAATTTAACTCAGCATTTTCTGCTACGATTTGAGAAAATTTTTTTTGTTTATGTGTATGTTCACACCTCTAAAACATCAAAACTGACACTGATGTGGAATTACATTTATATAATCACAAGTATTCATTTCTTTTTTTTTTCAACATGATTGCCCAAATCAGACCAATTCTTAACAAAATATATTTCGTCCTTGCTATTTGCCCAATGCGGCAATGGGACTCCATTTTCCTTTGAGATTTCATACTGCTGCGAAATCCCATCCTTGTGACTTTCAGTCACATTTCTTTCTTTGGGATAGTGAATGGAAGGCTAAATGAAGCTACTTGAAGAACCAAATTATGATAACCAGGTTTTCTGTAGGAAAAGGGTACACACATGATGAGACTTCAGTTTGAACACTTCACATACATGAGGCCTGGCAGCTTTTTGATAGGCAATTGAAATATATGTGTATATATAATTTGAAAATTTAAAACTTGGCCGGGCAGTGGTGATACATGCCTTTAATCCTAGAACTTGGGAGGCAGAGGCAGGTGGATTTCTGGGTTCAAGGCCAGCCTGGTCTACAGAGTGAGTTCCAGGACAGCCAGGGCTACACAGAGAAATCTTGTTTCAAAAAACCAAAAAAAAAAAAAAAAAGAAAGAAAAAAAAGAAAATTTAAAACTCATTGGCAGAGATCAACAGATGTTTGTGTGAATGACAGCATGGTTTTTTGGATTGGAACTGACAAGGGAGACTTAATTCCTTCAGATATGGAAGCTTGCATAATCTGTCTAGTGAATGCAAACATATAAATGCAAGGTGTACCATGGCAATTTACTTTATCAATCTGATTCAATTTTGGAGTTTGTCTTCCTCTCTGGAAGGATACTGAGTGTAAAGCAAAAAGATCAGTGTGCTGTTTCAAAGACTTCAAACATGGATCTATGAACTCCCTACTTAGAATCTTAGTAAGTTTATGTAAACATGTGAAGAAGGAAAAGTTGTAACTTCTGTTACGACCAGGACTCAGAAGAAGGGCACAGAAAAAAATTAACAAGATAAATCAAACAAAACCTGAAAAACAAAGCAAAAAGCACAGGAGAGATTAAAAGTAACAGAAAAACAAGAGAACGAGAATGAGAACAAGGGTTTAAAAAGGATGGAGAGAGCGTGGACTCAGTTGTCTTTAAAGGACATAGCTAATGTGCATGCATATTTAATTGGATGTATAATTCATGTATATTTAATTGGATGTGTTTCAGCCTAGCCATTCTATGGAGAGTAAGAAGAAGCAGGGATGGAGGTGGAAGATGAAGAGGAACAAAGGAAGAGAAGGAGGAAACGAGAAAGAGGTAGAATAGGAGGAAGCTTGCTGTGCTTATTGGCTTTGTAAGGGACAATGTATCACTTAAGGCTAGAAACAAATGCCTGGTACCCAGAGGAGTGGTATCTACATTTTTGTTTGTTTCTTTGTCTTTTTGTCAATCAAGCCCGTATGGTGTTCTCACAATGACATATTTAAACTACCAAGTCCTTGTCTTTTAACCATAATGGTCTGTCTGGGGAGGAGAGCAGTGGACTATTCTGCTTGGGATAAGCTAGTGTACAAAATGTAGACAGGAAACCAGAAGTACAGAGTTGAGGCTGTCACAAACCTGCTTGGGTTGGGTTCTACTCCACGGGGGGCTATTTTATTAACATTCTGTATTTAGAGTTTCCAGCAGAGGGCGCAGTGCTGGTGGCAGAAACTGGCACCACCAGCAATCACCAGGAGTCTGTCTTGCATCTAGAGAAGCTGATCAGACAGACACGAGGACACATAGCACCGTTTGTTTCCTGTGAGGAGCTAACTGGAGACCTTCAAGTCAATATTTCAACTCCAAGACCACAGAGCTTGAAATCAAACATAACAGACTATATTAATTAGCCATCAGAACAATTATCTTATTCTATTTTTTATTAAAGTAGACCATGAATGAATAGGAGCTATTAGAAAGTGACATCAGCTTTTTATTTTTAAAATGTACTTTTACTAAGAAACAAAGAGTAGGAATTTTTGCCAACAGATAATCTGTCTATACAACCATTCCTCCCGTGGCAAGTCCCTGCTTCTGCATGCAACTTTGTCTTTTTACCTTGGAAGTTTGTCTCTCTTGTGGAATAGCACATTTCTCCACGAGCTCTCAGAATGCTCAAAAAAAAAAAAAAAAAGAACATTTATCCCCCTAAAGGTGTAGAGAACTTGCAATAACAAAAGAACAGTAAATGGAAACATTAGGATGCCCGAGGAAAAGGCAAGCAGATTTTGATTGTGTGGATGGTGATGAGCAGGCTAATTCACTATCTGGGCAACGATCCTGGAGGGAAAAATGTGGGGGTCACAGTTACTAGTGACTGAGAAAAGGTTGAGAAAGAATGGAACTGACTATGAAAATCTTGTTTTAAAGGTAAAGTTATTGGACATCTACAGATGGACATTTTATTCCTACTCATTCTGTGAATATAGATTGAGCGAGGCGGCCGCCCACTGCAATAATGAACATATCTTGACACAGGTCAAAGCAAGAGCAATATCAAAGATGATGGAAATTGTAAAAATTCTGAAGTAATCAGGTATTTGTTTAAAAATAGAAAATATTTCAAGCTATACACAACCTTGAGAAGTTATCTTCTTATATAAATACAATATACAAGCAAAAAGGAAGAACCCCTAAACCAAATACAGAATCACATAAAACAAAATATAAAACTAGAACTTACTGGTAAGATGTTCTTAAGGGTTATGTTTGAATGAGTGTTTTAATAAATATATTTCAGAGCACTGTTTACAGACTTGCGCACACGCGCACATGCACTCATACACACACATACACAAAACTGAGCAGAAGTTATCAAATCTTCATATACCCTGTTCCACTCCTACCTCCCTATGCCTATTATTACTAACATCTTGCAAATTCTCTTACAAGATTCATGATTTCCATAGCCCTGGGCTGTTGGGTAGATTTCCTGTAGCAGGCATGACAGCCTTCTTGTTGAGTAGATCTTAATACCAATTACAGAGCTGTTATAACCAAGGTATGTGTGTCACTATTGCTTCCTTAGAGTTATGCTGTTATGCTGATCATTTTTCTGGATCATAGAGATCATAGGTGGGCAGGGCTGTTAGTTGCTTCTCTCCTTTGGAAGCTTCCATGGTGTCTTTTGATGCACTGAATTCTAGCCATCAGGGAGGAAATATTCAGGCCACAGGAGCTTCTGGATCTGTTTCTAAAGTCCATGGTTCAGCTATAGGGACTTACACTTTGTTTTTGGGGGCATCCAAGAGCAAAAGGAAAGACAAAGAGGAGGAGATGGAATTATATCAAAACCTAAAAAAAATTAAAAAGCTCAAAGTAATATATATGTATATATGTATATATACATATATAATAATATATAATATATAATATATAGTATATAATATATAATGTATATTATATAATATATAATATAATATATAAACAAAATATATATATATATATAATTGTATATATATACAATATATATATTCTCAAGGCTTATCTAGCTATCCATCTATCCATTTATCTTCCTCCCATCCATCCATCCATCCATCTGTTCATCCATTTATCTATCCATCCATTTATCTGTCCATCCACCTATCATCTGTCTGTCTATCTATAATAACATCTTACAATAGTGTGACAATTCTTTGACAATTGATGAGTTAGTATTGAGACAACATTATATTAGCTGTTCTCTCTTTATATGGTAGTCTGTTGATTTTGATAATCCAACATGTTTCATCATGACAATATCACACAGAGTACCATAACATTCTTATAGAGCTGCTGTGCTCTCTCTGTACTGCCTCACCTGAGACTCTGGCAACCACTCATCTTTTTACTGCACTCACATGTTTTCTTTTCCCAGAGGATCTCACAACTGCTCTCATGATTTCTCGAGTCTTTTCAGACTGGATTCGTTCACTTTGTAGGTTCCATTCATAATTTTCATGTCTTGGGGCTTCATTTCTCTTATACATGAATAGTTTATGCATGATAGTTTATTGTCTGGATATTCCAAATTATTTTCCTGTTTGTTTATGGATGGACATTGTGGTGATTCTCGAGTTTTGGCTGTTAGGGATAAAGATGCTATAAACAACCATGTGCACAGTCTTATGTGGACACACATTTTCAGTTCACTTGGGAAAATACTAAGGAGTCTGAGATTTCTGGATCAGCTTTGGAAGAAACCCACAAACTATTTTTCAAAGTGGCTGTGTCAATTTGAATTTCCGTCAACTTTGAATGACATTCCAATCCCTATTACTCCAAATCCCCAAGAGATTGTTTAGGATTGTGCCTATTTTAACATGTCTCTATGATATCTTGTTGTTTACTGTTTAATTCTAGGATAACTTATGACATTTAACATATTTTCTTTTTTTTTTTTTTTGGTTTTTTGAGACAGGGTTTCCTTGTATAGCCCTGACTGTCCTGGAACTCACTCTGTAGACCGGACTGGCCTCGAACTCAGAAATCTGCCTGCCTCTGCCTCCCAAGTGCTGGGATTAAAGGTGTGTGCCACCACTGCCCGGTTTAACATATTTTCAAATATGTATTTTCCATCTGTATATTTTCTTGTCTGTTGAGATCTTCTGTCCAAAAGTGAACATTTAAAATTCATTAAATACAAATAATAATCAATATAGGAAGCATAGTGGAAAACAAAAATATATTTATAATTGTTTTGAACACAAAGTCATTGTTATTTGTGTATTTTTATTTTTTTTAAATGAATAACAATTTATATAATAGTCATTACTTACATACCATTTGCTTTTATTATTTAAAAATTGTATTGAACATTTCATATATTAATATGTGTTCTGATCAAAGCCACCTTCCATCCCTCCCCTTCAACTGTATCCTTTATACAGCCCCTACATACTTTCCCCTCCCAGCTCCATGTACCCTCTTTAAAACTCTTGGAGTCTATTTAATGCTTACAATATGTGCCTGGGTGTTGGTCCATATATTGTAACATAGAGATCCAGCTGGAACCTCATCTGAGGAAAACTGACTCTCCCCAGAACCATCTCCAATACTTCCTCAGCTAGGAGTGGGACTCTTTGAGCCCTTCCTCATCCATGCTAAAACCTTGGTTGGCTTCATTTTTGTCCAGGTCTTCTGCATGCAGTCCCAGGTGCAATGCCTATGTGCACTGCACTGTCTGTCACATCTGGAAAACATTGTTTCACAGCTGTCCTCTACACCTCTGCCTCTTAATTTTTTGTGACTCCTCCTCTCTGATGATTTTTGAATCTTGGGGCCAAAAAGCATTGTGTATATGTCTCATTTAGAGCTGAGAATCTCGCAGTCTCTTATTGTCTTCATTTGTTTAGTTATGAGTCTATTAATCTCTGATGAGAGTTGAGAGAAACTAATTTATAGTTACAAATATAAGTATTTAGCAGACAGTTTATATGTCCATTTAGCAGAAGAGTGGTAGGTCCTATCTCAGACCTATGACCTACCGAACCATGGGTTCTTATTCCATGTTCAAAATGTCTCTCCACACGAGGGAATATCTTGTCATACACACACACACACACACACACACACACACACACACCTAAATATTCAAAGCTATGATCCTCATATGAGAGAGAACATAGGTCTTTTTTTTCTAGGTCTGAGCTATCGCATTCAGAATTCTTATACCTAGCTCCATCTATTCACCTAAACATTTTATTTTTTTTTTTACAAATAACTGCAATTCAATTTTGTATATGTACCATATTTTCATTTATTCATGTCATCTGAGGGACATTTAGGTTGTTTCTATTTTCTATTGTGAAAAAATATCAATAACCGTGGATGGGCAAGGATCTAGGCAGTAGAATGTAGAGTTCTTTGCGTAGACGCCCAGGATCTATTTTTACAATTTTTTGAAAACGTCCACCCTGATTTCTGTAGTATCTTCACCAGTTTGGAATTCCACTAGTAATGAATAAATGCTTATATTCATGAGTACAATGTTATAAGCTGAAAAATATATATAATATGTATGTATGTATATATGTATGTACGGATGTATGTATGTATGTATGTTTGAAAACTTCTAACTCCTCTCTCTTAGTTCTTTATAAAACATACAGTAAGTTGTTGTGAACGGTAAGCACTCAAGCAAGCTGCAGAATATAAGAACTCTTTTTGCCTCTTCAACTGCATTTCAACATCCGTCATTTACCTTTCTATTTCTCTTTCCCCCTCCAGTTTCTCACTTAGTGATAATTACACAACTGGCTACATCTTTGATATTAAGCATTTTGGCTTCAGTGTGTGAGTAAAAAATATGTGGTATTTGTCTTTCTGCATTTTGCTTATATTATTGTCATAATTTCTTACATTCCATACATGTTGCTACAAATAGCATTACATCACTCTTCTTAAGGGTGAATAATAACCCATTGTGTATCTATGCCATAATGCCATATTTTAATTATCCATTCATCATTTTAAAGACATTTTAGTTGACTTTGTATTGTGACTTTGACAGGCAAAATAGTTTACTATTCATTCTTGCAATATTTCGTTTGAGCCTCTTTAAGGGTCATTATAAGAGAAAAGAAAGATAATTTTTTGTCTTGTATTCCAATTTTTTTCTCTCCTGAAGGAAGTATGAACTTTCCAACCAATAGACTGGCTTTGGAATTACAACAGAGCAATGCTGTGGTTTTGGTTCAGGTAGAGCTGTGGCTATTTTTCCTTCCCACATCTCTCTCTGCTTCTCTTCCACTCCCATTTACAAGCACAGAGGGTGTTTATGAATTATAGGGAAACAAGTTTACCTGTGGTACGTTCTTTGGAGTACTGGAAGACCAGCTCAATCTGGTATTAACAGCTCTCTCAGAATTCTTCCCCAGAATTCTCAGGATATTTTATTTATCTAGCATATCTGGAAAAAGTGGGAGACATAGGACTGAGGTACATGCTGCCTAGAAAGAAGAGAGAAAGAGGAAAGAGAGGAGCAATGGAATGCAGAACAGAGAGGGAGGTGAGAGAAACAAAGAGAAGATGAGAGAGGGGGAGAGGGGAAGAGGGGG
>NW_021604643.1:1462979-1478751 GCF_004785775.1 Grammomys surdaster | reverse complement strand
GAGAGAGGGGGCGGAGAGAGAGGGGGGCGGAGAGAGAGGGGGGCGGAGAGAGAGGGGGGCGGAGAGAGAGGGGGGCAGAGAGAGAGGGGGGCAGAGAGAGAGGGGGGGAGAGAGAGAGGGGGGGAGAGACTAGTCTGGTCTTGGCAGACAGGAACTGCCCTTGTTTTCTCACAGACCATGTTGCTAGGAGCTAGCTTGGCACCCATAGCCTCATTTTGGCACCTCAAGAGGCCACATTAGAGATCTCAAAATTATAGAGAATGTTGCAAAGAAAAAGTTGAAAAATCATTGATTATTCTCAAGTTGGATTAAGTCTGACATATCATTACATTGCCTTATCTAAATGAGTATAAATATAGTAAAAGCAAAACAAAAAAACCAAAGACCTAAATTAACTCCCTGTCTTGATTATGTGAATAATTTGAGAACAAGCAAGCTGAAGGAGCAAACGGCAAAGCTGTGAATTCTGTTTTCTTTGCCCTGTTGTCTCGCAGGTCATAACTTGGCTGTTGCCTTTTGAAACTGTGGACTGCTGTGATCACTGGAAGAGACTGGCATTAAAATAGACCCACTGGATTTCAGTAATTTGAGGGTGGGATTGGTTTCTGAGTACCTGTCCTTCCCAAAGGAATTGTAAATAGTTAATCATTACGAGGGGAGAGAGTTCCTGAGGCCATACACTACCCCTAAGATATAGAGACAACTGTGTCTGGGGAGATTTTTTCCCTCCGTAATGTAGCTGCCAGTAAATTGTCCATACACCTGTGAATAGCTCCTCAAATGCATAAATCCAGTTAAATATATGAACTCAATAATCTACATTAGGGTAAATAACTTGTCTTTGGTGCCCTGTCTAGGGTGATTAAACAATTGTTCAAATTGCCTCAAAAAAAGCTCACACAACATTCGCAAATGGGAAAACCTGATCTCGATGTTTTCTTGATGTAATAACAAGTAGTGAAAACAGAGACAGGGTTAAGTATATGGGAGGGTTGAAAGGGAGGAAAGGGAATGAGAGGGAATGATTATACTATACTCTCAGAAATCAAAAAAGAAATAAAGGAAAGGACACACACAATAAATAAACACATATGAAAATTCAAATTATGTGAAAGGGCAGAAATTGAAAATTATGATTCCATGTTTTCCTTTACAATGTTCTCTCACTGATTGTAATTACTGCTAAAATATTAGAAAAATTATCCTTCAAAAAACCTTTAATTTTACATTCATAATTTTTGTTTCTTGTGTGTGTGTGTTTGTATATATGTGTATTAACTTATTCTCTTTCAGATAGTCAAGTTGTTTTCCTACAATTAGAGGTAAATTATAGAATCTATTGCAATTTAACATTTTGGTGAGCATAGCCAAAGTCTAAATTTTTTTCTTCAATTTTGGCTGCTACAAAAACTCTATGTAAGCATAGTCTTACTTTGGTATATTTTAGGGGACTGGTCCAGCATCTCCTTCATGATTACAGAAATTTACAATGATCAATCATTTATATAAAACCATGTACAATTATTTTGTAAACTTTTATTTATTAATGAATTTACATTTTGAGATAGATTCTTACTCAGTAGCTATGGCTTACCTGGAAGTCTCTTTATAGACCAGATTGACTTTGACCTCAAAGGGATCTGCCTACCATTGGATTAAAGGGATGAACCATCATGCCTTGTGTTAAGTTGCTGCATTTTTGGTATGTGTACATGTTTTCATATACCTTGAGCCATAATAAAAGGAAAAACTATCACAGCATGATTATTTATGCACAGGCATGTAAATAAATGTAGTTTTAGTGACAGCTAACAATAACTTACTTTTGACATGGATATTCATCCATACATACATTTAGGTATATGTACATACATATCTCACATGTGTGAATATATATCAGTGATATTTCAGAAGATGTCTAATTGAAATCTGTTTAAATTCAGCTTTCTTATTTCCTCGTATCTAATCTTTTTTTCAGATAATTGCCATTTGTCATATTTATTCTATTTATGAGATTATTAGGCATATTTTATTGCAGAAATTACTATTTAAACAAATTACTCCTTAAGAGTAAATAAGAATTGTGTTTACTAACATCAAGAAGCCTTTCAATGGCCTACCTGGTGTTTATTGTCAAAAAGGACAATGGCCATTCAAATAGGTTTCTGTAAGGAATAATTCTATTTATTTTGTCACACTTTTTCTATTAATTTAGAAAAACCAGTGAAAGCCTGAAAACACTAGGAAGTGTGAAAATAGGCCCCAATTTTGAGTTTTCAAAACGCTCTGGGGAGGGACGTTTTGTTGATAATTGCTATTGCTTTGTGAGAAGCTTTGGAACTATATTCAGGTCTAAATTAAGCATGTATTCATTTGGAGGACAGCAAATCTTTCTAACTCTCCCTCCTATTCTTTGCCTGACCAGTCTCATCAATCTATACCAGTGTAAAACTGACTGACTCAGTAGAACAGCTCTATAATGCTGTTCATTAAATAGATTCTAAAACCATAAAAGTGGCTAACCTTTAACCCTAAACATTAATGCTTGGAAGTCTGAAGATTAGTCCACAAAACAATAGGAAAAATAAGCAATACCTTATGGAAACAAGGATTTTGTGACATTTTCACACTTATAAATGGACAATGGTATTATCAGTTGGCAAAGGACATTTTAATGGCATCGTGCTAATGTATAGTATTTGTTGTATAACAGTGTATCTGAACTTCCAAATATTTATTATCTTCAGGATAATTCATTTTATTTTATTTTTATTGGATATTTTATTTATTTACATTTCAAATGTTATTCCCTTTCCCAGCTTCCCCTCTGGAAATACCTTATCCCATCCTCTCTCCCCCTCCCTTTATAAGGGTGCTTCCCCACCCACCCATCCACCCACTCCAGCCTCCCCACCCTGGCATTCCACTAAACTGGGGCATCGAGCCCAGGACTAAGGGCCTCTCCTCCCATTGATGCCCAACAAGGCTATCCTCTGCTACATATGTGGTTGGAGCCATGGGTCATTCCATGTGTACTCTTTGGTTGGTGGTTTAGTTCCTGGGAGCTCTGGGGAGTCTGGTTGATTGATATTGTTGTTCTTCCTATGGTGTTGCAAACCCCTTCAGCTTCTTCAGTTCTTTCTCTAACTCCTCCATTGGGGACTCCGTGCTCAATTCAGTGGTTGGCTGTGAGCATCCACTTCTGTATTTGTCAGGCTCTGGTAGAGTCTCTCAGGAGACAGCTCTATCAGGCTCCTGTCAGCAAGCACTTCTTGACATCCACAATAGTGCATAGGTTTGGTGTCTGTATATAGGATGGATCCCCAGGTGGGGCAGTCTCTGGATGGCCTTTCCTTTAGTATCTGTTTCACACTTTGTCTCCGTATTTGCTCCCATGAGTATTTTGCTTTCCCTTCTAAGAAGGATTGAAACATCCACACTTTGGTCTTCCTTCTTCTTAAACTTCACATGGTCTGTGAATTGTATCTTGGATATTCAGAGCTTTTAAGCTAATATCCACTTATCACTGAGTGCATACCATGTTTGTTCTTTTGTGATTGGGTTACGTCATTCAGGATGATATTTTCTAGTTCCATTCATTTGCCTAAGAGTTTCATGAAGTTGTTGTTTGTAATAGCTGAGTAGTACTCCATTGTGTAAATGTACCACATTTTCTGTATCCATGCCTGTGTTGATGGACATCTGGGTTCTTTCTAGCTTCTGGCTATTATAAATAAGTATGCTATGAACATAGTGGAACGTTTATGACCTCATTCTTATTTTATTCTTAATTGCATATATATGTATGTCTGTATGTGAGTACATGAATCTGAGCACAGGTGCTCACAGAGGTCAGAAAAAGGCATCTGAAACCCTGGACCTCAAGTTACAGTCAAATGTGAGCCTCTAGGTGTGGGTTTTGCAAACTGAACTCAATCTTATACAAGAACAGTACCCACTCTTAACTGCTGAGCCATGTCTCCAGAGCCCAATATGGTAGTTCATAATTGATGCTCATTCCCTATTTCATATTTTTGGGTCAATGAAAATTGTAAAGTTCTGTTCTCTTCATAGGATTTCCTGCTAATAGTTCTCCTTAGCTAACATGCTGAGCTGCATCTGTTTTTATGTGTCTGCTTTTAGATATTGACATTGCTTAGGAGTAATTGTTTATTACTAAAGTATGTGATATGTACTTTATATGTATTAGCGCTCAATCTTTGTGTGAATTCTGTTGGATATGTATTCTAACACTAGCTTAGACATGAGGTTGGGCACACAGAGAATAGGTGATTGAGGACTTTGAGATCAAGGTTAAACTTTGTCACTTGCTGACTTACTGTAACTGTGACATCAAAGTACAAAGCCTTCACTTCTAAGTTCTCAGTTTTTAGTTAAATATATATACACACAAATATACGATATACATCCTCACCAGGAATTGCTGCTAACTCTCACCACATATCTTTTCCCAGACATGTGTTGAAGACAAGCTGTGTTTGTTACCCATGGTTTGAATAACATTTAAAAAATTGATAGCCTCAGAAATTCATGTGTGAAAGCTCTCTTCCAAAATGTCTTTGCGTATGAAACCTTTTCCAAAGTTATAGAATAGAAACATGTTCCTCTCAGTGTTCTCAGGTGTTTTGCAGGAGCTGAAGCTCTGTCATTCATGGCAAACACCCTTTGCCTATTGACCACTCAGTGGCATGGGACACCTTTTTGTGAATAAATCCCCTGATAAAAGAGTCCCTGATGGTGTCACGGTAGTCAGGGGAGTGATCTGTGAGGAAGTAAGAATGAAAACTTGGTCAGGTCAACTTAGTCTGTCACCCTGCATCAAACTTCTAGAGTGTCTAATTCCAGGTGGTTTATTGCCAGCATATTTAAACACAATGTAATTGGAAAAAAGTTTCCTGGTGTAGTACAATCCCTACTGTACATGGAGGCCAATGAAACTGAACTCGGGGTACATGCCATTTCTTCCAAAAAGATGCATTCTAGAGATGAGCTACCTTTAATAGCTTAAGGGCCTAGGAAAGGATCTGGAATAGTCTTGATCATGTATTATTACAGAGATCACTTGGGGTATTAGCCACCTCTAGTCCTGGTGTGGAAGCTTAGGGACACCACTGGTCATACAGATAATGCAAGGGCCATTTAGACTACTAGCCACCTCTGGTCCTGGTTGTAGAAAGTTGATGTGGCCTGGCCAACAGATATCACAGATCACCAGGCTATTAATTAACTTCAATTCTCAGGTTTCTGGATGGAAGAACAGGTTTTACATATTTTCCATTGAAAAGACAACCATATGTGCTTAACATTCTTGGGTTCCTTGGTTATCTGTTGGCATAAGGACCTTCATCCTCTCAACATGAAAAAAAAATCTTATTTGCTTGATCTTAGACTTTCATTGCCTCAATATGCACTCAGGGTTGTCTCATACTCTATTTTTTGGGTCTTTTGTATTTCCTTGATACCACCTTTGTCAAAGCTCAGAAAAGCATCAATATCACAGACTTATGAACAAGGATGAGCATTAGAGAGGACCTCTCCAGTATGAAAGTTAAAGAAATGTAAGCAAATCAATGATACAGCTTTCAAGAGTTTCCAACGTAATGCATATACTTTATAGGACTAATATAATTGAATCTCTACAATAGCTGTATTTATCTCTCATATTCACCAAATTTTGGTATTATTAATATTGTCAAATTCCTTTGCTATATAGCACTCAAATGAATATTCTATAATTCGCATGACAGTTCTACTGCTGGTTTTAATTAGGATTGTTTCGTATTTGGGGCTCTTGCAGATTATGTAACTACAAGATTCACACACACACACACACACACACACACACACACACATATATATGTGTGTGTGTGTGTGTGTGTACATATGCACATATATGTCTTAAGACATATACGTCTTAGTGATTTTACATAAATGAAAGTATTATATATATATATATATCTCCTCTCACTGTGTCTTGCCATGTGTCTATGCCATGTATGGAGGACCGTAGACATGTGGCTGGAGTTGGTTCTCTTCTTCCATCATGTGAGTCTCAGGGATCAAACTCAGGTCATCCACCTTGGTGGAAAATGCCTTTACTTCCTGAGACACTTTGCTGCCCTTACAATAAAACATTAGATAAAATACTTTTACCTGAGTTTATTTGGTCAAGAAATGATACACAATTGGACAAATTCTGCCCAGAAGAGGTTCAGAGAACTCTGACTTGCTGCCTTAACAGCAAGCTTTTGT
Organism: Grammomys surdaster; assembly: GCF_004785775.1. Lineage (NCBI taxonomy): Eukaryota > Metazoa > Chordata > Mammalia > Rodentia > Muridae > Grammomys > Grammomys surdaster. Next base: position 1,472,478 of record NW_021604643.1, on the reverse strand, counting down.
AGAGTAGCAGAGACACAACATGGAAAAAAATCACTGACTTTCGATAGCTGGTATCTGTCTCAGTTAATCTGGAATGTTTGAGATACCTCACTTGGACAGGATTTGATTAAATGGCTGGCCATGAGGAGCTAAAGCTTAGCTATTTGTAACTGCTGACTTTTTAATCTTTATTTATCTCTATGTGCATATGTGACCATGTTTGGGTATATGTTCTGCAAACACAGGTGCATTCAAGAGGCCAAAGGTTAACTTTAGGTGTCTTCTTGAATTGCTCTCCACTTTAAAAAAATAAAATGTACATTTTGTACTTTCATATATAGTTTGTACATTTATCCAACATACTTTGCTTGTAACCCCATATCGTGAGGCTTTATTCCCGAGGAGACTTGAAGAAATGTCTACTCACACCATCTAGGGAAGTGATGATAGGAAGACGTAGGGATACTACCAGGAACTTGTTAAATCAGTTTAATGGGAATACTTATAGGACTATGGATGAGGGGCTATATCCAGGAATAAAGACAACTTAAAGATAGCTGCATTGTTAATAAGTGCATTCCAGAATGAGCCACATCCATGAAAGCTGGGTACCTGGAGCACATGTCTCCTATATGTCCTCACTGCTCATATAAACTAGGTTACAGAGTGACCTAGTATATCTAGACAGTTTCAGGGACTTCGTGGGATTAGTAAGCTTGCCTGGAGGAATGGAAGGTTTTTTTTTTTTAACTTCCTCATAGAATATCTCTATTTTAAGGGGCTTTTCTCCAACGTGGAAATTTTATTTTAGAGAAAAAATGTATACAAAACCTCCCCTGTCCTCTGCTCTCCCTTCTGTCTCTTCCTAGATACCCCACAATGTGTACCTCCCTCATAGCTTCAAGTCCCTTGTTCTTTCTTCTTTTTCTGTCATTGAGTCTGGATCTTCTTGTCTCTGCCTTCCAAGGGCTAGGATTACCTTTGTGCTTTTCTGTCCCTGGCTTTTTTACAAGGGTGCTGGGAAGTCACACAGGTCATCATGTTTATGTAGTGAGCATTTGCCTGAGCCATGTTTCCAGTGCTGATATTTTGTTTGAAAAACATATTAAGATATTTATATATTTTAGCATATTAGGTAGGTTGTAGTTTATTATGTAGTAACTCAAAGTGTAGCGGTAGACTCAGTTACTATCCCCTTGATTTCTTTGGTTTAATGTTAGTATATTCTAGTAGTGGAGTTCCTAGTCACCAGGAGTGCTACATCTTAGCAGATATGGCTGAACAATTTTCAAAGATGAAAACCTAACTATCAGCCTTTCATGATAGTTCAGAGTGCTTGTTCGTAACAACACTAAACATTGTTAGTCCTCTTAACTTCTGTCTTTAAATGCCTGTGGTCTGTTATTCCTTTGTAGCTTTCATTTGCATTTCTTTAACTTGTTAAGATAAGCATTCTTACAAATGTTCAAAGGTCATTTTTATATTTTCTTATGTGAAGTGCCTCTCCAAGCATAACTCAAGGACTTATGATTCTTTACATGCTGTGGATTCAAAGCCTTCCATAATTACATATGTTGCAAATAATTCCTGCCATCTATCTTTTGTACTCTTTTGAGATCTTTGATAACCAAAAGTTCACAGTGGGAATCGGGCATATTTATTTTTTATTTTAATTTCAGACCTACTTGTTATTATAAAGTTTGAAAAGAATTTTTTCTCCTTTCATGATCATGAAGACAAAATGTGATTTTCTAGAAGCTTACTTTGTACTGCTTGCTTTTACTTCTCATCATTGAAATTGATTTGTGTGTGTGTGTGTGTATGGTGTGAACCAGGGAACACATTTCTCCTTTCTCCATGTGTACATTGATCCTGAACTATAGAATCAAAGATTGTCCTACACTATTCTTTTCCCTGGGCACACTTAGCATGAGTCAAGTACTCAGAAATGAGTGTGTTTGTTTGTAGCCTCTTTTCTCTATCAGGTATGGGTGGAGCTTTCCTTGTACGTAGTTGTTATTGTTTCAGTTAGCTTTGAAACCTAATATCTATGTAGTTAATATTTCATTCTTATATGAAAAATGTTGATGTTCATATTTTTGAATTTTTATAGTATCAAGTTTTATCATACATTTGCACACACATACACACATATACACCCACATACACACTGAGAGAGAGACAGTCACAAATCCTACTGTTATTTTTACATAAATGTTGTCAGAACTAAGTACAATATTGCTTTTAATTATAATATACATATCAACTTTTTAAAGTTTTCTAATAATATTTTTCAGATGTATTTGCATGCTTGTTAGCTTTATTTGTAGCTAGGTATATATTTGGGGTACATTTATTACTTATAAATACGTATATAAATGTAACAAATACTTTCAAAAAATTTTGGCTATTACTTCAAATAGACTTGATATTTAGATTGTGTGTGTGTGTGTCCTGAATTTGTGCCAAATGTATGCGTTAATTCTAACTGTTTTTCTGTAGATTCCCATGGATGTTCCATACAAGCCATTATTTCATTTGCAAACATTGCAAATCTTCATTCCAAATTCCTTACCCATTCATTAATTTAGCCACGGTTCATTGGCTAGGCACTGTAGCATAATGTGAAGGAGAGGAGGTGACAGTGCCAAGCTTTGTGTTCTCCTCTGGCTCTGAGAGGAGCTCTCACAATTCTCTTCTCGGGCTTGCTGTGGAAAAAAAAAATCCAATTCAGGGTTTTGTGGGAGTTAAGCAAGTACTCTGCCCTAAACCACACCCAGCCCAGAGCCATCCTGTTTAAGCTCTGACTTGGCTTTTTCTCTATTTTGAATCTGATAATTTGTGATTTATTTTTGCCTGTTTGTGTTTGAGAAGCATTTTCTGAAAAACATAAATTTTATATTCTTTTCATAGAAGCTACTTTCACTTTATTGACATCAATGCTTTATATTTATTTTCCGTTTTTAAACTGGAACATTAGTTTTCTTTATTTCTGTTAGCTTTCCCTATAACTTACACATTTAAAAACAATTCTATGCAGTGAAACTTAGGGTCATTGATGTGCTTTATACTATTTTCTTGAGCTAATCTATAATCAAAATACTTTAAAATATTATATTTGCCTCCTTTTAAGATTTTTATATGTGGCTAATGTCTATTTTACAGTATTAAGAACACAATTTAAATAGCAACTATGATAGTTTGTTCATTTGTTCTGCATCTTTCTCTACGTAGGTTATTATTGTTGCTTTGATTACATATGGCGACATCATGATGTTGTGGGAAATGCAAAATTGGATCTAGTTTTGGAAGCACTACCACACTGAGTCAAGGATGCATGAGAAGCTTGGTGTAGGAGGAGGATGACCCTTCAAGTCACCAGCTCTGGTCAATGACTCAGTGTTCCTGAAGGTACCAGCAGAACTGGCCAGTAAGTGAATGATCATCTTGGATATCCAACTAGCCCAGTTGGCCATGAGACTGCAGTTTCAACTGATACTTTTATTGAGAGTAAATAATCAGAACTTTGACTGGTTTAATTCAGATTGTATTTCATTGTTGTAGGAGGTAATAAAGAAAAAGTATTGTGTTTCTTTAAAGTAGTTTATTTTTACCTGGTATTCTAGTATTTTACAGATTTTTAAATGATACTAGCACAAGAATTGAGTGAATTAATCAATATAGGCCTTAAAGCAGTGATAAGATAAATTGTGATTGGCATATACATTTTTGGTAAGAAAAAAAAAAGAGGCAAATATAGGTTAATGAAATTTAGGTAAACTGCTGCAAAAGAGTTGAAACTTGTACCTGCTTTGAGGTCTCCATGACAAATTGTGTTATTTTTCTCTCATGAGCTAATATGGGAATATAGAGTTGTTACACATGCATCCATGTTGTTTCCTTATAAGCAAGTCACTGGGATCATGGAGTGGCCTATTCGGCACACATTATAAAATCAGAAATGGGATGGATACTCAGGTGGAATGGTCTTCAGAAGGCCCCTCCTTCAGTTTCTGTCCCACACTTTGTCTCCATATTTGTTCCCATGAGTATTCTGTTACTCCTTCTAAGAAGGACCGAGGCACCCCAACTTGGATATATATGTAAGAGAAGACATGGGAGAAGAGATCCTTGGTTCCATGAAGGCTGGATGCTGTGTGTGTGGGAATTCTAGGGTGGGAATATGGGAGTGGAGGAGGTAGGTGGGGGCACATCCAGATAGAAGCAGGAGGAGGAGGGATGGGATAGGGGGTGTCTCGGGGGGGGGGGGGTGTGGAAATGGGGTAAGAGGATAACATCTGAAATGTAAATAAAATATCCAATAAAAAAAACGATCAGAAATGGACCTGAGTGTACAGGTATATTGTGAAGTTCAGCTGAAGTTTCAAGTCAATATTTTAAAATTCAAATTCTCAAAAACAAAGAATTACCTCTAAGAAGCATGGCAGCATCTTGATACTTATAAACCACCATTGGTTTGTAGTTTTCCTAAGAAAAGCAGGAAATTAGTTGTAATCTTTTTTTCCTGATGTTTATAAATATATGCCAAGTATGAGGATGGAAGTCCTTCCAGTTTTAAGAGGTGTGACAAATGAGACATAAATTTTTCAATAATTTTCAGTTTGTTCTTCTTTAAATGAAGTAATTTTTCCATCAATTCAAGACTTTTCAGTCTTGATTTCTTTCTTATGTAAATTAATAAAAATTCTTCATTAATTATTCCTTAAAACAGATATAAAAAACCCACATTTTTAATTTAAGTAGGAAATGAAATAATTGAAAAACCTTAAAAGTCAATGACTGGAAATATTGTGGGTCTTTAGCATCTTCAGCTGGTTTGCATGGTGTGCCCAATACTTCCTCTGATTCTACCACTGCTACTTAGTGGATGAAGAAATAACCTTTTCTATCTTCTGCTTTTTATTGTGAAAGTTATAGACATTTAACAGTAACACTTTTCTCACCTCTTACTCCTATTAAACTAAATAAAACTCAGGTAACTATCTGATACCAGGAATTGCTTAACACTAGAAAAGTTTGAACATTTCAAGAGTGTATAAACATCAAAGCCTTTATTATTTTTTTCACAGAAAGGCTTTTATTTTGCTTCCTAAGAATAAGTGTATATAAGGAAACATGATTTTAGCACTCAAATACACTGACAAGTTTTAGCACTTGCTGCATAATAGCAATGTATTCTCCCTGACCATCAACTTAATAAAGTATTATACTATGTGAACAATTATTGTCTATTATGTCTTATTAATATGTTGTCCTGACTATTTTGCTGTTTATTTGATTCAGTATTCAACTAAAAAATAGGGCGCATTTAATTTGTCATGTTTGTATACTCTCTTTGTTCTAGAGTGGTTTCTACTTCTTTTGCATCTTTCATGGTTTTGAAATCTTTGAAAACATCCGTTAAACCAGGCTGAAATGTGTCTCATAATATGAATGAATTTTATCATTGTCACACCCGAGTTCTACATTAGTGCACAGACTGCAGATATTGTAGCTATTTTCATGTTGAACATATTGCTATATTTGATCATTTTGGTTAATGTCATCATCTGCCAGACTTTTTTTCCATTATAATTAAAATCTAGTTTATAAAACAATAAATAAACACACTGAATAATTTATTTCTTAACATTTCTGCATCCTCTGATTTTATTGCCTGGGTTAATAATTAGTAAAATTAATACAGGATAGTGATTTTCTATTTTTATTGCTTGAAAGACTTTGCCAGTCTTTCTGGTGATGTAATCTAATGTACACAATTTGTTTAGTGTTGTCTACTATTCTTTTTTTTTTTTTTAAAGATTTATTTGTTTGTTTGCTTATTTATTTGAAGTATACCAGTACACTGTAGCTGTCTTCAGATACTCCAGAAGAGGGCATCAGATCCCATTATAGATGGTTGTGAGCCACCATGTGGTTGTTGGGAATTGAACTCAGGACCTCTGGATGAGCAGTCAGTTCTCTTAACCAATGAGCCATTTCTCCAGCCCAGAAAGTATTCTTAATTACAAATGGAAACCTTAACTTGCAAGGACTTAGCACAGCTCAAACTGGAACTTATTCCTTATCTATATACAGAAACCTTAAGGAGCACAGGACAGACAGGAACTCATTCTTAACTGTCTTTTTTTTTTTTTCACTTTCATTGCATATTTTCTTTATTTACATTTCAAATGTTATGCCCTTTCCAGGTCTCCCCTCTGGATATCCCTTATCCCATCCCTCTTCCCAATGCCTCTATGATGGTGCTCCCCTACCCACCCAGCCACCCACTACTGCCTTCCCTCCCTGACATTTCCCTACACTGAGGAATTGATCTGGCTTAGGCCCAAGGGCTGCTCCTCCCACTGATGTAGAACAAGGCCATCCTCTGCCACTTATGCAGCCAAAGCCATGGTCTCTGGTTGGTAGTCCAGTCCCCAGGTCTAGCCAGTGAAAAAAATGAAATATATGTTAGTATTCTGTCTAAACTCCACCTCCACAGTTACCTGGCAGCAGCCAGGTATGCTCTTCCCCACAGTTACCTGGCAACAGCCAAGTAGGTCTGTCCACTATAAAAAGGGCTGCTTGCCCCCTCCTCTCTCTCTTAATCCCTTACTCTCTTGCTTCCAGTTTCTCTGTCCCCTCCTCCCTCTCCCTTCTGTTCCCCCCACCCCGCTCTCCACTTGGTCATGGCCAGCCTCTACTCCTCTATAACCCCCCTCTTTCTCTGTGCCTCTACTACCCTCCTGGCTCCCCTCCCCATGCCCTGAATAAATTCTATGCTATCTCATGCTGCAGTCTCCCAGCTATCATTTAAACTTAAGATTATTCAAGGCTGGGACCTGCCATGCTACTCCTGTTCTCAAATTCTTAAGGCGTCCCAAGGATGCCTCAGATTTGCTTTGTCAAGCTGCCATTACTTTCTCTGCAAATGATTCCTAGTTCTTCCTCACTTTTAAAGATGGATTAAGATGACAATTGTGATGGTTTGTATATGCTCAGTCCAGGGAGTGGCTCTATTATAAGTTGTGGAGTAGGTATGGCCTTATTGGAGTAGATGTGTCACTGTGGGTGTGGGCTTTAAGACCCTCATCCTAGCTGTCTGGAAGTCAGTCTTCCACTAGCAGCCTTCAGATGAAGATGTAGAACTCTCAGCTCTGCCTGCACCATGCTTGCCTGGATGCTGCCATGCTCCCACCTTGATGATAATGGACTGAACCACTGAATCTGTAAGCCAATTAAATGTTGTCCTTATAATGTTGCCTTGGCCATGGTGTCTGTTCACAGCAGTAAAACCCTAACTAAGACAACAATCTAATCCAATTCACCTTTACAGTAATGGACACATGACTTCTAAAGTACTGACAAGACAGGGTCAACAGGATGGCAGGGACATCTGCAAGGGGAAGTGCTAGGAGTAACTACTATCCTTTTCCAGGAAGTTCCTACTGTTTCAACTCATCAAACTGGGATTTGACCTATGTGCTGCTTAAGTTCATGTTAACTTGCTACAAAGGTAGAGTCATCTGAAAGGAGGGAACCTCAGTTGAGAACATCCTGCCTCAAGATCAGGCTGTAAGGAATTTTCTTAATGATTGACGTGGGAGGACTCAGCCAATTGTCGGTGGTGCTAAACCCTGGGTTCAATAAGAATACTGGATGAGCATGCCACAACTGAGAAGTAAGCAACCCTCCTCTGTGGACTGTGCTTCAACTCCTGCCTCCAAGCTCTTTCTGTTCTGACTTCCTTCAATGATCAACAGCGATATGAAAGTGTAAGCTAAAAATATCAGGTTGCTTTGGTCATGGTTTTTCATCACAGCAATAGTAGTTACATCAGAAATTAGTACCGGGATCATGGGGTATTTCTGTGAGAGATCTGACCATATTGTTTTTGGGCAGACTGTGGAAGCACTTGGAAATTTTGGGCCAGACAAGCCATTGAGTGGTCAAAGATTGGTGGGCTTCTCTATGGGAGTTTGAGAGATAAGAATGTTGAGAGCAATGCAGATGATAGATGATGAAGGCCTGGCCTTTAAGTTTCTAGAGGGAAGTTTTAAGTCCCTTAAAGATCCTATCAACTATTTGTTATTTTGAATTCAGAATTTGGTTCTGGCTTGCTGGGGTTAAAGAATCAGCCATGATTAATGAAAGTCCAGAACCACTGAATTAAAATAAAACCTTTGCTTTACTTACACAATTGATGGTGGTGAGCTGGAGCTAAGAAATTAGTGGTGATTAAGAAGACCCAGAAGCTGTGTTCCAGAGGTAGCCATGATTTGGGGGTTTCATCACAGTGATAGTAACTGTAATTAGTATAACTTACATCCTTGAAAAATTAATATGTTGAAGGTCAAGCCATTAGTACTTCAGATTTGAATTGCAGTTGAAGAGAATTTCCTTAAAAAGTTAGCTTTACAGAAGGCTATTAGGATAGATCTTAATGCAGTATGACATACGTTTATCAAAAATTAAAAAAAATAATGATATAACATAGAAACTTGGGAGAAAAGACCACGAGAAAATGATAAAACTTACAAGAAACCAAGGAAAGAGGCGTCACGATGAAACTGAGACTTGACCTTGGACGTCTTTATTACAGGATGTTTAAATCTGTTTCTAGTTTAACTAGAAACAGGCTCAGACTTTAGCACATGCCTTCATCCCTCTGGCTGGAATGCAGAGGCTCCCTTAGTACCTGCCTTTAATCCCAAAGAAGAAGGTAAAGTTAGTTTGTAGAAGGAAACACTCATTTTGGAAAGGGATGTCTAATTGAGTGTCAGAAAAAGTGACAAATCAGAGAACGATTTGACAGAATAGATTATGCCCTACTCTCACAAGAAGAAAGAGGAAAGGGAAGTTACTTAAAGGAGAGATAGACCTTACAGGAAGAAGAGTATAGTACAGGGATACTGTGTTGTTCATGGAGAACAGGACAGTAGAGTTGAGAAGGAGAGTAGAGCAGCACAGGGAAGGAGAAGGAGGCAATTTGGCCAGGAGAGTTTTACAGAGAAGATTGAAGAGGTAAAGACAGAATGAGAAGGAACAAGAAAATTAGAAAAGATTGCGAGAGTTAGTTTGAGGCCAAGGAGAGCAATGGAGAAGCCTAGAGAAATGTCAGAGTGAATAAGTCAGCTGGGAGAGGAATATGAGCAAGAACAGCTGAGTTGAACCAGCCAGCTAGAGCCCAGAAAGAGCTAGGAAGGGGTGAGCTTATTCAACAGCAAGTCTCAGAGGCTGAGAACATTCTAGGTCTAGGTAACCTAAGATTGTATGGAGGCTGGAAGATTGTTGGACTAGGAGTATGTTAGCAGATGGAGGCAATAAGCCTCCCAGACAACAATTACAACAGGAGAATATCTGTTACTATTATACTTCTTGGCCTCCAGAAGGTAAGGGAACAAGTACTTTGTCATTCTTTCAGTATGTGGTCATTTGTTATGGTAGCCCTCACGTCTTGGTTAGCTTCATTTTCTTTCTTCCTTTCTCTCTCTCTCTCTCTCTCTCTCTCTCTCTC